>NW_027479460.1:0-119140 GCF_051014685.1 Ptiloglossa arizonensis
TGCCTTCTCTACCATTTCTTGACTTCAACTCCCATATCTCGCGAACGGATTGACCTAACCCAAAAATTCCTATTGCATCTGAAAGTAGAAACTCGCCCGACTACAACGGTATGTGTATTTTTTCCCTAGGCCATTCTGGATAAGCGTTTGGAGCAGCAGAATTGTGAAAAATTTTTTGCCTTCTCAACCATTTCTTAGTTTCAAACTCCCATATCTCTCGAACGGATTGACCTAACGCAAAAATTCCTATTGCATTTGAATGTAGAAACTCGCCCGATTACAACCGTATGTGTATTTTTTCCCAAGGCCATTCTGGTTAAGCGTTTGGAGCAGCAGAATTGCGAAAAATTTTTTGCCTTCTCAACCATTTCTTACTTTCAAACTCCCATATCTCTCGAACGGATTGACCTAACGCAAAAATTCCTATTGCATCTGAAAGTAGAAACTCGCCCGATTACAACGGTATGTGTATTTTTTCCCTAGGCCATTCTGGTTAAGCGTTTGGAGCAGCAGAATTGCGAAAAATTTTTTGCCTTCTCTACCATTTCTTGGCTTCAAAGTCCCATTTCTCGCGAACGGATTGACCTAACCCAAAAATTCCTATTGCATCTGAAAGTAGAAACTCGCCCGATTACAGCGGTATGTGTATTTTTTCCCTTGGCCATTTTGGTTAAGCGTTTGGAGCAGCAGAATTGCGAAAAGGTTTTTGCCTTCTCAACCATTTCTTGGCTTCAAAGCCCCATATCTCGCGAACGGATTGACCTAACCCAAAAATTCCTATTGCATCTGAAAGTAGAAACTCGCCCGATTACAACGGTATGTGTATTTTTCCCCTAGGCCATTCTGGTTAAGCGTTTGGAGCAGCAGAATTGTGAAAAATTTTTTGCCTTCTCTACCATTTCTTGACTTCAAACTCCCATATCTCGCGAACGGATTGACCTAACCCAAAAATTCATATTGCATCTGAAAGTAGAAACTCGCCCGATTACAACGGTATGTTTATTTTTTCCCTAGGCCATTCTAGTTAAGCGTTTGGAGCAGCAGAATTGCGAAAAATTTTTTGGCTTCTCAACCATTTCTTGGCTTCAAACTCCCATATCTCGCGAACGGATTGACCTAACCCAAAAATTCCTATTGCATCTGAAAGTAGAAACTCACCCGATTACAACGGTATGTGTATTTTTTCCCTAGGCCATTCTGGTTAAGCGTTTGGAGCAGCAGAAGTGCGAAAAATTTGTTGTCTTCTCAACCATTTCTTAGCTTCAAACTCCCATATCTCGCGAACGGATTGACGTAACCCAAAAATTCCTATTGCATCTGAAAGTAGAAACTCGCCCGATTACAACGGTATGTGTATTTTTTCCCTAGGCCATTCTAGTTAAGCATTTGGAGCAGCAGAATTGCGAAAACTTTTTTGCCTTCTCAACCATTTCTTGGCTTCAAAGTCCCATATCTCGCAAACGGATTGACCTAACCCAAAAATTCCTATTGCATCTGAAAGTAGAAACTCGCCCGATTACAACGGTATGTGTATTTTTTCCGTAGGCCATTCTGGTTAAGCGTTTGGAGCAGCAGAAGTGCGAAAAATTTGTTGTCTTCTCAACCATTTCTTAGCTTCAAACTCCCATATCTCGCGAACGGATTGACGTAACCCAAAAATTCCTATTGCACCTGAAAGTAGAAACTCGCCCGATTACAACGGTATGTGTATTTTTTCCCTAGGCCATTCTGGTTAAGCGTTTGGAGCAGCAGAATTGCGAAAAATTTTTTGCCTTCTCAACCATTTCTTGGATTCAAAGTCCCATATCTCGCGAACAGATTGACCTAACCCAAAAATTCCTATTGCATCTGAAAGTAGAAACTCGCCCGATTACAACGGTATATGTATTTTTTCCCTAGGCCATTCTGGTTAAGCGTTTGGAGCAGCAGAATTGTGAAAAATTTTTTGCCTTCTCTACCATTTCTTGACTTCAACTCCCATATCTCGCGAACGGATTGACCTAACCCAAAAATTCCTATTGCATCTGAAAGTAGAAACTCGCCCGATTACAACGGTATGTGTATTTTTTCCCTAGGCCATTCTGGTTAAGCGTTTGGAGCAGCAGAATTGCGAAAAATTTTTTGCCTTCTCAACAATTTCTTGGCTTCAAACTCCCATATCTCGCGAACGAATTGACCTAACCCAAAAATTCCTATTGCACCTGAAAGTAGAAACTCGCCCGATTACAACGGTATGTGTATTTTTTCCCTAGGCCATTCTGGTTAAGCGTTTGGAGCAGCAGAACTGCGAAAAATTTGTTGTCTTCTCAACCATTTCTTAGCTTCAAACTCCCATATCTCGCGAACGGATTGACGTAACCCAAAAATTCCTATTGCATCTGAAAGTAGAAACTCGCCCGATTACAACGGTATGTGTATTTTTTCCCTAAGCCATTCTGGTTAAGCGTTTGGAGCAGCAGAATTGCGAAAAATTTTTTGCCTTCTCAACCATTTCTTGGCTTCAAAGTCCCATATCTCGCGAACGGATTGACCTAACCCAAAAATTCCTATTGCATCTGAAAGTAGAAACTCGCCCGATTACAACGGTATGTGTATTTTTCCCCTAGGCCATTCTGGTTAAGCGTTTGGAGCAGCAGAATTGCGAAAAATTTTTTGCCTTCTCAACCATTTCTTGGCTTCAAAGTCCCATATCTCGCGAACGGATTGACCTAACCCAAAAATTCCTATTGCATCTGAAAGTAGAAACTCACCCGATTACAACGGTATGTGTATTTTTTCCCTAGGCCATTCTGGTTAAGCGTTTGGAGCAGCAGAAGTGCGAAAAATTTGTTGTCTTCTCAACCATTTCATAGCTTCAAACTCCCATATCTCGCGAACGGATTGACGTAACCCAAAAATTCCTATTGCATCTGAAAGTAGAAACTCGCCCGATTACAACGGTATGTGTATTTTTTCCCTAGGCCATTCTGGTTAAGCGTTTGGAGCAGCAGAATTGCGAAAAATTTTTTGCCTTCTCAACCATTTCTTGGCTTCAAAGTCCCATATCTCGCGAACGGATTGACCTAACCCAAAAATTCCTATTGCATCTGAAAGTAGAAACTCGCCCGACTACAACGGTATGTGTATTTTTTCCCTAGGCCATTCTGGTCAAGCGTTTGGAGCAGCAGAATTGCGAAAAATTTTTTGCCTTCTCAACCATTTCTTGGTTTCAAACTCCCATATCTCGCGAACGGATTGACCTAACCCAAAAATTCCTATTGCATCTGAAAGTAGAAACTCGCCCGACCACAACGGTATGTGTATTTTTTCCCTAGTCCATTCTGGTTAAGCGTTTGGAGCAGCAGAATTGCGAAAAATTTTTTGCCTTCTCAACCATTTCTTGGCTTCAAAGTCCCATTACTCGCGAACGGATTGACCTAACCCAAAAATTACTATTGCATCTGAAAGTAGAAACTCACCAGATTACAACGGTATGTCTATTTTTTCCCTAGGCCATTCTGGTTAAGCGTTTGGAGCAACAGAAGTGCGAAAAATTTGTTGCCTTCTCAACCATTTCTTGGCTTCAAACTCCCATATCTCGAGAACAGACTGACCTAACCCAAAAATTCCTATTGCATCTGAAAGTAGAAACTCGCCCGATTACAACGGTATGTGTATTTTTTCTCTAGGCCATTCTGGTTAAGCGTTTGGAGCAGCAGAATTGTGAAAAATTTTTTGCCTTCTCTACCATTTTTTGGCTTCAAACTCCCATATCCCGCGAACGGATAGACCTAACCCAAAAATTCCTATTGCATCTGAAAGTAGAAACTCGCCCGATTACAACGGTATGTTTATTTTTTCCCTAGGCCATTCTAGTTAAGCGTTGGGAGCAGCAGAATTGCGAAAAATTTTTTGGCTTCTCAACCATTTCTTGGCTTCAAACTCCCATATCTCGCGAACGGATTGACCTAACGCAAAAATTCCTATTGCATCTGAAAGTAGAAACTCGCCCGATTACAACGGTATGTGTATTTTTTCCCTAGGCCATTCTGGTTAAGCGTTTGGAGCAGCAGAATTGCGAAAAATTTTTTGCCTTCTCAACCATTTCTTGGCTTCAAAGTCCCATATCTCGCGAACGGATTGACCTAACCCAAAAATTCCTATTGCATCTGAAAGTAGAAACTCACCCGATTACAACGGTATGTGTATTTTTTCCCTAGGCCATTCTGGTTAAGCGTTTGGAGCAGCAGAAGTGCGAAAAATTTGTTGTCTTCTCAACCATTTCATAGCTTCAAACTCCCATATCTCGCGAACGGATTGACGTAACCCAAAAATTCCTATTGCATCTGAAAGTAGAAACTCGCCCGATTACAACGGTATGTGTATTTTTTCCCTAGGCCATTCTGGTTAAGCGTTTGGAGCAGCAGAATTGCGAAAAATTTTTTGCCTTCTCAACCATTTCTTGGCTTCAAAGTCCCATATCTCGCGAACGGATTGACCTAACCCAAAAATTCCTATTGCATCTGAAAGTAGAAACTCGCCCGACTACAACGGTATGTGTATTTTTTCCCTAGGCCATTCTGGTCAAGCGTTTGGAGCAGCAGAATTGCGAAAAATTTTTTGCCTTCTCAACCATTTCTTGGTTTCAAACTCCCATATCTCGCGAACGGATTGACCTAACCCAAAAATTCCTATTGCATCTGAAAGTAGAAACTCGCCCGACCACAACGGTATGTGTATTTTTTCCCTAGTCCATTCTGGTTAAGCGTTTGGAGCAGCAGAATTGCGAAAAATTTTTTGCCTTCTCAACCATTTCTTGGCTTCAAAGTCCCATTACTCGCGAACGGATTGACCTAACCCAAAAATTCCTATTGCATCTGAAAGTAGAAACTCACCAGATTACAACGGTATGTCTATTTTTTCCCTAGGCCATTCTGGTTAAGCGTTTGGAGCAGCAGAAGTGCGAAAAATTTGTTGCCTTCTCAACCATTTCTTGGCTTCAAACTCCCATATCTCGAGAACAGACTGACCTAACCCAAAAATTCCTATTGCATCTGAAAGTAGAAACTCGCCCGATTACAACGGTATGTGTATTTTTTCTCTAGGCCATTCTGGTTAAGCGTTTGGAGCAGCAGAATTGTGAAAAATTTTTTGCCTTCTCTACCATTTTTTGGCTTCAAACTCCCATATCTCGCGAACGGATAGACCTAACCCAAAAATTCCTATTGCATCTGAAAGTAGAAACTCGCCCGATTACAACGGTATGTTTATTTTTTCCCTAGGCCATTCTAGTTAAGCGTTGGGAGCAGCAGAATTGCGAAAAATTTTTTGGCTTCTCAACCATTTCTTGGCTTCAAACTCCCATATCTCGCGAACGGATTGACCTAACGCAAAAATTCCTATTGCATCTGAAAGTAGAAACTCGCCCGATTACAACGGTATGTGTATTTTTTCCCTAGGCCATTCTGGTTAAGCGTTTGGAGCAGCAGAATTGCGAAAAATTTTTTGCCTTCTCAACCATTTCTTGGCTTCAAAGTCCCATATCTCGCGAACGGATTGACCTAACCCAAAAATTCCTATTGCATCTGAAAGTAGAAACTCGCCCGACTACAACGGTATGTGTATTTTTTCCCTAGGCCATTCTGGTTAAGCGTTTGGAGCAGCAGAATTGCGAAAAATTTTTTGCCTTCTCAACCATTTCTTGGCTTCAAACTCCCATATCTCGCGAACGGATTGACTTAACCCAAAAATTCCTATTGCATCTGAAAGTAGAAACTCGCCCGACCACAACGGTATGTGTATTTTTTCCCTAGTCCATTCTGGTTAAGCGTTTGGAGCAGCAGAATTGCGAAAAATTTTTTGCCTTCTCAACCATTTCTTGGCTTCAAAGTCCCATTACTCGCGAACGGATTGACCTAACCCAAAAATTCCTATTGCATCTGAAAGTAGAAACTCACCAGATTACAACGGTATGTCTATTTTTTCCCTAGGCCATTCTGGTTAAGCGTTTGGAGCAGCAGAAGTGCGAAAAATTTGTTGCCTTCTCAACCATTTCTTGGCTTCAAACTCCCATATCTCGAGAACAGACAGACCTAACCCAAAAATTCCTATTGCATCTGAAAGTAGAAACTCGCCCGATTACAACGGTATGTGTATTTTTTCCCTAGGCCATTCTAGTTAAGCGTTTGGAGCAGCAGAATTGCGAAAAATTTTTTGCCTTCTCAACCATTTCTTGTC
This sequence comes from Ptiloglossa arizonensis, assembly GCF_051014685.1. Lineage (NCBI taxonomy): Eukaryota > Metazoa > Arthropoda > Insecta > Hymenoptera > Colletidae > Ptiloglossa > Ptiloglossa arizonensis. Next base: position 6,217 of record NW_027479460.1, read on the forward strand.
TTGAAAATCCCATATCTCGCGAACGGATTGACCTAACCCAAAAATTCCTATTGCATCTGAAAGTAGAAACTCGCCCGATTACAACGGTATGTGTATTTTTTCCTTAGGCCGTTCTGGTTAAGCGTTTGGAGCAGCAGAATTGCGAAAAATTTTTTGCCTCCTCAACCATTTCTTTTCTTCAAACTGCCATATCTCGCGAACGGATTGACCTAACCCAAAAATTCCTATTGCATCTGAAAGTAGAAACTCGCCCGACTAAAACGGTATGTGTATTTTTTCCCTAGGCCATTCTGGTTAAGCGTTTGGAGCAGCAGAATTGTGAAAAATTTTTTGCCTCCTCTACTATTTCTTGGCTTCAAACTCCCATATCTCGAGAACAGACTGACATAACCCAAAAATTCCTATTGCATCTGAAAGTAGAAACTCGCCCGATTACAACGGTATGTGTATTTTTTCCCTAGGCCATTCTGGTTAAGCGTTTGGAGCAGCAGAATTGTGAAAAATTTTTTGCCTTCTCTACCATTTTTTGGCTTCAAACTCCCATATCTCGCGAACGGATAGACCTAACCCAAAAATTCCAATTGCATCTGAAAGTAGAAACTCGCCCGATTACAACGGTATGTTTATTTTTTCCCTAGGCCATTCTAGTTAAGCGTTGGGAGCAGCAGAATTGCGAAAAATTTTTTGGCTTCTCAACCATTTCTTGGCTTCAAACTCCCATATCTCGCGAACGGATTGACCTAACGCAAAAATTCCTATTGCATCTGAAAGTAGAAACTCGCCCGATTACAACGGTATGTGTATTTTTTCCCTAGGCCATTCTGGTTAAGCGTTCGGAGCAGCAGAATTGCGAAAAATTTTTTGCCTTCTCAACCATTTCTTGTCTTCAAACTCCCATATCTCGCGAACGGATTGACCTAACCCAAAAATTCCTATTGCATCTGAAAGTAGAAACTCGCCCGATTACAACGGTATGTGTATTTTTTCCCTAGGCCAATCTAGTTAAGCGTTTGGAGCAGCAGAATTGCGAAAAATTTTTTGCCTTCTCAACCATTTCTTGTCTTGAAAATCCCATATCTGGCGAACGGATTGACCTAACCCAAAAATTCCTATTGCATCTGAAAGTAGAAACTCGCCCGATTACAACGGTATGTGTATTTTTTCCTTAGGCCGTTCTGGTTAAGCGTTTGGAGCAGCAGAATTGCGAAAAATTTTTTGCCTTCTCAACCATTTCTTGGCTTCAAACTGCCATATCTCGCGAACGGATTGACCTAACCCAAAAATTCCTATTGCATCTGAAAGTAGAAACTCGCCCGATTACAACGGTATGTTTATTTTTTCCCTAGGCCATTCTAGTTAAGCGTTGGGAGCAGCAGAATTGCGAAAAATTTTTTGGCTTCTCAACCATTTCTTGGCTTCAAACTCCCATATCTCGCGAACGGATTGATCTAACGCAAAAATTCCTATTGCATCTGAAAGTAGAAACTCGCCCGATTACAACGGTATGTGTGTTTTTTCCCTAGGCCATTCTGGTTAAGCGTTTGGAGCAGCAGAATTGCGAAAAATTTTTTGCCTTCTCAACCATTTCTTGTCTTGAAAATCCCATATCTCGCGAACGGATTGACCTAACCCAAAAATTCCTATTGCATCTGAAAGTAGAAACTCGCCCGATTACAAAGGTATGTGTATTTTTTCCTTAGGCCATTCTGGTTAAGCGTTTGGAGCAGCAGAATTGCGAAAAATTTTTTGCCTTCTCAACCATTTCTTGTCTTCAAACTCCCATATCTCGCGAACGGATTGACCTAACCCAAAAATTCCTATTGCATCTGAAAGTAGAAACTCGCCCGATTACAACGGTATGTGTATTTTTTCCCTAGGCCATTCTGGTTAAGCGTTCGGAGCAGCAGAATTGCGAAAAATTTTTTGCCTTCTCAACCATTTCTTGGCTTCAAACTCCCATATCTCGAGAACAGACTGACCTAACCCAAAAATTCCTATTTCTTCTGAAAGTAGAAACTCGCCCGATTACAACGGTATGTGTATTTTTTCCCTAGGCCATTCTGGTTAAGCGTTTGGAGCAGCAGAAGTGCGAAAAATTTGTTGTCTTCTCAACCATTTCTTAGCTTCAAACTCCCATATCTCGCGAACGGATTGACGTAACCCAAAAATTCCAATTGCATCTGAAAGTAGAAACTCGCCCGATTACAACGGTATGTTTATTTTTTCCCTAGGCCATTCTAGTTAAGCGTTGGGAGCAGCAGAATTGCGAAAAATTTTTTGGCTTCTCAACCATTTCTTGGCTTCAAACTCCCATATCTCGCGAACGGATTGACCTAACGCAAAAATTCCTATTGCATCTGAAAGTAGAAACTCGCCCGATTACAACGGTATGTGTATTTTTTCCCTAGGCCATTCTGGTTAAGCGTTCGGAGCAGCAGAATTGCGAAAAATTTTTTGCCTTCTCAACCATTTCTTGGCTTCAAACTGCCATATCTCGCGAACGGATTGACCTAACCCAAAAATTCCTATTGCATCTGAAAGTAGAAACTCGCCCGACTAAAACGGTATGTGTATTTTTTCCCTAGGCCATTCTGGTTAAGCGTTTGGAGCAGCAGAATTGTGAAAAATTTTTTGCCTCCTCTACTATTTCTTGGCTTCAAACTCCCATATCTCGAGAACAGACTGACCTAACCCAAAAATTCCTATTGCATCTGAAAGTAGAAACTCGCCCGATTACAACGGTATGTGTATTTTTTCCCTAGGCCATTCTGGTTAAGCGTTTGGAGCAGCAGAATTGTGAAAAATTTTTTGCCTTCTCTACCATTTTTTGGCTTCAAACTCCCATATCTCGCGAACGGATAGACCTAACCCAAAAATTCCTATTGCATCTGAAAGTAGAAACTCGCCCGATTACAACGGTATGTTTATTTTTTCCCTAGGCCATTCTAGTTAAGCGTTGGGAGCAGCAGAATTGCGAAAAATTTTTTGGCTTCTCAACCATTTCTTGGCTTCAAACTCCCATATCTCGCGAACGGATTGACCTAACGCAAAAATTCCTATTGCATCTGAAAGTAGAAACTCGCCCGATTACAACGGTATGTGTGTTTTTTCCCTAGGCCATTCTGGTTAAGCGTTTGGAGCAGCAGAATTGCGAAAAATTTTTTGCCTTCTCAACCATTTCTTGTCTTGAAAATCCCATATCTCGCGAACGGATTGACCTAACCCAAAAATTCCTATTGCATCTGAAAGTAGAAACTCGCCCGATTACAAAGGTATGTGTATTTTTTCCTTAGGCCATTCTGGTTAAGCGTTTGGAGCAGCAGAATTGCGAAAAATTTTTTGCCTTCTCAACCATTTCTTGTCTTCAAACTCCCATATCTCGCGAACGGATTGACCTAACCCAAAAATTCCTATTGCATCTGAAAGTAGAAACTCGCCCGATTACAACGGTATGTGTATTTTTTCCCTAGGCCATTCTGGTTAAGCGTTCGGAGCAGCAGAATTGCGAAAAATTTTTTGCCTTCTCAACCATTTCTTGGCTTCAAACTCCCATATCTCGAGAACAGACTGACCTAACCCAAAAATTCCTATTTCTTCTGAAAGTAGAAACTCGCCCGATTACAACGGTATGTGTATTTTTTCCCTAGGCCATTCTGGTTAAGCGTTTGGAGCAGCAGAAGTGCGAAAAATTTGTTGTCTTCTCAACCATTTCTTAGCTTCAAACTCCCATATCTCGCGAACGGATTGACGTAACCCAAAAATTCCTATTGCACCTGAAAGTAGAAACTCGCCCGATTACAACGGTATGTGTATTTTTTCCCTAAGCCATTCTGGTTAAGCGTTTGGAGCAGCAGAATTGCGAAAAATTTTTTGCCTTCTCAACCATTTCTTGTCTTCAAACTCCCATATCTCGCGAACGGATTGACCTAACCCAAAAATTCCTATTGCATCTGAAAGTAGAAACTCGCCCGATTACAACGGTATGTGTATTTTTTCCCTAGGCCATTCTAGTTAAGCGTTTGGAGCAGCAGAATTGCGAAAAATTTTTTGCCTTCTCAACCATTTCTTGTCTTGAAAATCCCATATCTCGCGAACGGATTGACCTAACCCAAAAATTCCTATTGCATCTGAAAGTAGAAACTCGCCTGACTACAACGGTATGTGTATTTTTTCCTTAGGCCGTTCTGTTTAAGCGTTTGGAGCAGCAGAATTGCGAAAAATTTTTTGCCTTCTCAACCATTTCTTGGCTTCAAACTGCCATATCTCGCGAACGGATTGACCTAACCCAAAAATTCCTATTGCATCTGAAAGTAGAAACTCGCCCGACTAAAACGGTATGTGTATTTTTTCCCTAGGCCATTCTGGTTAAGCGTTTGGAGCAACAGAATTGTGAAAAATTTTTTGCCTCCTCTACTATTTCTTGGCTTCAAACTCCCATATCTCGAGAACAGACTGACCTAACCCAAAAATTCCTATTGCATCTGAAAGTAGAAACTCGCCCGATTACAACGGTATGTGTATTTTTTCCCTAGGCCATTCTGGTTAAGCGTTTGGAGCAGCAGAATTGTGAAAAATTTTTTGCCTTCTCTACCATTTTTTGGCTTCAAACTCCCATATCTCGCGAACGGATAGAACTAACCCAAAAATTCCTATTGCATCTGAAAGTAGAAACTCGCCCGATTACAACGGTATGTTTATTTTTTCCCTAGGCCATTCTAGTTAAGCGTTGGGAGCAGCAGAATTGCGAAAAATTTTTTGGCTTCTCAACCATTTCTTGGCTTCAAACTCCCATATCTCGCGAACGGATTGACCTAACGCAAAAACTCCTATTGCATCTGAAAGTAGAAACTCGCCCGATTACAACGGTATGTGTATTTTTTCCCTAGGCCATTCTGGTTAAGCGTTTGGAGCAGCAGAATTGCGAAAAATTTTTTGCCTTCTCAACCATTTCTTGGCTTCAAAGTCCCATATCTCGCGAACCGATTGACCTAACCCAAAAATTCCTATTGCATCTGAAAGTAGAAGCTCGCCCGATTACAGCGGTATGTGTATTTTTTCCCTGGGCCATTCTGGTTAAGCGTTTGGAGCAGCAGAATTGCGAAAAATTTTTTGCCTTCTCAACCATTTCTTGGCTTCAAAGTCCCATATCTCGCGAACGGATTGACCTAACCCAAAAATTTCTATTGCATCTGAAAGTAGAAACTCGCCCGATTACAAAGGTATGTGTATTTTTTCCCTAGGCCATTCTGGTTAAGCGTTCGGAGCAGCAGAATTGCGAAAAATTTTTTGCCTTCTCAACCATTTCTTGGCTTCAAACTCCCATATCTCGAGAACAGACTGACCTAACCCAAAAATTCCTATTTCTTCTGAAAGTAGAAACTCGCCCGATTACAACGGTATGTGTATTTTTTCCCTAGGCCATTCTGGTTAAGCGTTTGGAGCAGCAGAAGTGCGAAAAATTTGTTGTCTTCTCAACCATTTCTTAGCTTCAAACTCCCATATCTCGCGAACGGATTGACGTAACCCAAAAATTCCTATTGCACCTGAAAGTAGAAACTCGCCCGATTACAACGGTATGTGTATTTTTTCCCTAAGCCATTCTGGTTAAGCGTTTGGAGCAGCAGAATTGCGAAAAATTTTTTGCCTTCTCAACCATTTCTTGTCTTCAAACTCCCATATCTCGCGAACGGATTGACCTAACCCAAAAATTCCTATTGCATCTGAAAGTAGAAACTCGCCCGATTACAACGGTATGTGTATTTTTTCCCTAGGCCATTCTAGTTAAGCGTTTGGAGCAGCAGAATTGCGAAAAATTTTTTGCCTTCTCAACCATTTCTTGTCTTGAAAATCCCATATCTCGCGAACGGATTGACCTAACCCAAAAATTCCTATTGCATCTGAAAGTAGAAACTCGCCTGACTACAACGGTATGTGTATTTTTTCCTTAGGCCGTTCTGTTTAAACGTTTGGAGCAGCAGAATTGCGAAAAATTTTTTGCCTTCTCAACCATTTCTTGGCTTCAAACTGCCATATCTCGCGAACGGATTGACCTAACCCAAAAATTCCTATTGCATCTGAAAGTAGAAACTCGCCCGACTAAAACGGTATGTGTATTTTTTCCCTAGGCCATTCTGGTTAAGCGTTTGGAGCAGCAGAATTGTGAAAAATTTTTTGCCTCCTCTACTATTTCTTGGCTTCAAACTCCCATATCTCGAGAACAGACTGACCTAACCCAAAAATTCCTATTGCATCTGAAAGTAGAAACTCGCCCGATTACAACGGTATGTGTATTTTTTCCCTAGGCCATTCTGGTTAAGCGTTTGGAGCAGCAGAATTGTGAAAAATTTTTTGCCTTCTCTACCATTTTTTGGCTTCAAACTCCCATATCTCGCGAACGGATAGAACTAACCCAAAAATTCCTATTGCATCTGAAAGTAGAAACTCGCCCGATTACAACGGTATGTTTATTTTTTCCCTAGGCCATTCTAGTTAAGCGTTGGGAGCAGCAGAATTGCGAAAAATTTTTTGGCTTCTCAACCATTTCTTGGCTTCAAACTCCCATATCTCGCGAACGGATTGACCTAACGCAAAAATTCCTATTGCATCTGAAAGTAGAAACTCGCCCGATTACAACGGTATGTGTATTTTTTCCCTAGGCCATTCTGGTTAAGCGTTTGGAGCAGCAGAATTGCGAAAAATTTTTTGCCTTCTCAACCATTTCTTGGCTTCAAAGTCCCATATCTCGCGAACGGATTGACCTAACCCAAAAATTCCTATTGCATCTGAAAGTAGAAGCTCGCCCGATTACTGCGGTATGTGTATTTTTTCCCTGGGCCATTCTGGTTAAGCGTTTGGAGCAGCAGAATTGCGAAAAATTTTTTGCCTTCTCAACCATTTCTTGTCTTCAAACTCCCATATCTCGCGAACGGATTGACCTAACCCAAAAATTCCTATTGCACCTGAAAGTAGAAACTCGCCCGATTACAACGGTATGTGTATTTTTTCCCTAGGCCATTCTGGTTAAGCGTTCGGAGCAGCAGAATTGCGAAAAATTTTTTGCCTTCTCAACCATTTCTTGGCTTCAAACTCCCATATCTCGAGAACAGACTGACCTAACCCAAAAATTCCTATTTCTTCTGAAAGTAGAAACTCGCCCGATTACAACGGTATGTGTATTTTTTCCCTAGGCCATTCTGGTTAAGCGTTTGGAGCAGCAGAAGTGCGAAAAATTTGTTGTCTTCTCAACCATTTCTTAGCTTCAAACTCCCATATCTCGCGAACGGATTGACGTAACCCAAAAATTCCTATTGCACCTGAAAGTAGAAACTCGCCCGATTACAACGGTATGTGTCTTTTTTCCCTAAGCCATTCTGGTTAAGCGTTTGGAGCAGCAGAATTGCGAAAAATTTTTTGCCTTCTCAACCATTTCTTGTCTTCAAACTCCCATATCTCGCGAACGGATTGACCTAACCCAAAAATTCCTATTGCATCTGAAAGTAGAAACTCGCCCGATTACAACGGTATGTGTATTTTTTCCCTAGGCCATTCTAGTTAAGCGTTTGGAGCAGCAGAATTGCGAAAAATTTTTTGCCTTCTCAACCATTTCTTGTCTTGAAAATCCCATATCTCGCGAACGGATTGACCTAACCCAAAAATTCCTATTGCATCTGAAAGTAGAAACTCGCCCGATTACAACGGTATGTGTATTTTTTCCTTAGGCCGTTCTGGTTAAGCGTTTGGAGCAGCAGAATTGTGAAAAATTTTTTGCCTTCTCTACCATTTCTTGGCTTCAAACTCCCATATCTCTCGAACGGATTGACCTAACGCAAAAATTCCTATTGCATCTGAAAGTAGAAACTCGCCCGACTAAAACGGTATGTGTATTTTTTCCCTAGGACATTCTGGTTAAGCGTTTGGAGCAGCAGAATTGTGAAAAATTTTTTGCCTCCTCTACTATTTCTTAGCTTCAAACTCCCATATCTCGCGAACGGATTGACCTAACCCAAAAATTCCTGTTGCATCTGAAAGTAGAAACTCGCCCGATTACAAAGGTATGTGTATTTTTTCCCTAGGCCATTCTGGTTAAGCGTTTGGAGCAGCAGAATTGCGAAAAATTCTTTGCCTTCTCAACCATTTCTTGTCTTCAAACTCCCATATCTCGCGAACGGATTGACCTAACCCAAAAATTCCTATTGCATCTGAAAGTAGAAACTCGCCCGATTACAACGGTATGTGTATTTTTTCCCTAGGCCATTCTGGTTAAGCGTTTGGAGCAGCAGAATTGTGAAAAATTTTTTGCCTTCTCTACCATTTCTTGGCTTCAAACTCCCATATCTCTCGAACGGATTGACCTAACGCAAAAATTCCTATTGCATCTGAAAGTAGAAACTCGCCCGATTACAACGGTATGTGTATTTTTTCCCTAGGCCATTCTGGTTAAGCGTTTGGAGCAGCAGAATTGCGAAAAATTTTTTGCCTTCTCAACCATTTCTTGGCTTCAAAGTCCCATATCTCGCGAACGGATTGACCTAACCCAAAAATTCCTATTGCATCTGAAAGTAGAAACTCGACCGGCTAAAACGGTATGTGTATTTTTTCCCTAGGCCATTCTGGTTAAGCGTTTGGAGCAGCAGAATTGTGAAAAATTTTTTGCCTTCTCTACCATTTCTTGGCTTCAAACTCCCATATCTCGCGAACGGATTGACCTAACGCAAAAATTCCTATTGCATCTGAAAGTAGAATCTCGCCCGATTACAACGGTATGTGTATTTTTTCCCTAGGCCATTCTGGTTAAGCGTTCGGAGCAGCAGAATTGCGAAAAATTTTTTGCCTTCTCAACCATTTCTTGGCTTCAAACTCCCATATCTCGAGAACAGACTGACCTAACCCAAAAATTCCTATTTCTTCTGAAAGTAGAAACTCGCCCGATTACAACGGTATGTGTATTTTTTCCCTAGGCCATTCTGGTTAAGCGTTTGGAGCAGCAGAAGTGCGAAAAATTTGTTGTCTTCTCAACCATTTCTTAGCTTCAAACTCCCATATCTCGCGAACGGATTGACGTAACCCAAAAATTCCTATTGCACCTGAAAGTAGAAACTCGCCCGATTACAACGGTATGTGTATTTTTTCCCTAAGCCATTCTGGTTAAGCGTTTGGAGCAGCAGAATTGCGAAAAATTTTTTGCCTTCTCAACCATTTCTTGTCTTCAAACTCCCATATCTCGCGAACGGATTGACCTAACCCAAAAATTCCTATTGCATCTGAAAGTAGAAACTCGCCCGATTACAACGGTATGTGTATTTTTTCCCTAGGCCATTCTAGTTAAGCGTTTGGAGCAGCAGAATTGCGAAAAATTTTTTGCCTTCTCAACCATTTCTTGTCTTGAAAATCCCATATCTCGCGAACGGATTGACCTAACCCAAAAATTCCTATTGCATCTGAAAGTAGAAACTCGCCTGACTACAACGGTATGTGTATTTTTTCCTTAGGCCGTTCTGTTTAAACGTTTGGAGCAGCAGAATTGCGAAAAATTTTTTGCCTTCTCAACCATTTCTTGGCTTCAAACTGCCATATCTCGCGAACGGATTGACCTAACCCAAAAATTCCTATTGCATCTGAAAGTAGAAACTCGCCCGACTAAAACGGTATGTGTATTTTTTCCCTAGGCCATTCTGGTTAAGCGTTTGGAGCAGCAGAATTGTGAAAAATTTTTTGCCTCCTCTACTATTTCTTGGCTTCAAACTCCCATATCTCGAGAACAGACTGACCTAACCCAAAAATTCCTATTGCATCTGAAAGTAGAAACTCGCCCGATTACAACGGTATGTGTATTTTTTCCCTAGGCCATTCTGGTTAAGCGTTTGGAGCAGCAGAATTGTGAAAAATTTTTTGCCTTCTCTACCATTTTTTGGCTTCAAACTCCCATATCTCGCGAACGGATAGAACTAACCCAAAAATTCCTATTGCATCTGAAAGTAGAAACTCGCCCGATTACAACGGTATGTTTATTTTTTCCCTAGGCCATTCTAGTTAAGCGTTGGGAGCAGCAGAATTGCGAAAAATTTTTTGGCTTCTCAACCATTTCTTGGCTTCAAACTCCCATATCTCGCGAACGGATTGACCTAACGCAAAAATTCCTATTGCATCTGAAAGTAGAAACTCGCCCGATTACAACGGTATGTGTATTTTTTCCCTAGGCCATTCTGGTTAAGCGTTTGGAGCAGCAGAATTGCGAAAAATTTTTTGCCTTCTCAACCATTTCTTGGCTTCAAAGTCCCATATCTCGCGAACGGATTGACCTAACCCAAAAATTCCTATTGCATCTGAAAGTAGAAGCTCGCCCGATTACTGCGGTATGTGTATTTTTTCCCTGGGCCATTCTGGTTAAGCGTTTGGAGCAGCAGAATTGCGAAAAATTTTTTGCCTTCTCAACCATTTCTTGGCTTCAAAGTCCCATATCTCGCGAACGGATTGACCTAACCCAAAAATTTCTATTGCATCTGAAAGTAGAAACTCGCCCGATTACAAAGGTATGTGTATTTTTTCCCTAGGCCATTCTGGTTAAGCGTTTGGAGCAGCAGAATTGCGAAAAATTTTTTGCCTTCTCAACCATTTCTTGTCTTCAAACTCCCATATCTCGCGAACGGATTGACCTAACCCAAAAATTCCTATTGCACCTGAAAGTAGAAACTCGCCCGATTACAACGGTATGTGTATTTTTTCCCTAGGCCATTCTGGTTAAGCGTTCGGAGCAGCAGAATTGCGAAAAATTTTTTGCCTTCTCAACCATTTCTTGGCTTCAAACTCCCATATCTCGAGAACAGACTGACCTAACCCAAAAATTCCTATTTCTTCTGAAAGTAGAAACTCGCCCGATTACAACGGTATGTGTATTTTTTCCCTAGGCCATTCTGGTTAAGCGTTTGGAGCAGCAGAAGTGCGAAAAATTTGTTGTCTTCTCAACCATTTCTTAGCTTCAAACTCCCATATCTCGCGAACGGATTGACGTAACCCAAAAATTCCTATTGCACCTGAAAGTAGAAACTCGCCCGATTACAACGGTATGTGTCTTTTTTCCCTAAGCCATTCTGGTTAAGCGTTTGGAGCAGCAGAATTGCGAAAAATTTTTTGCCTTCTCAACCATTTCTTGTCTTCAAACTCCCATATCTCGCGAACGGATTGACCTAACCCAAAAATTCCTATTGCATCTGAAAGTAGAAACTCGCCCGATTACAACGGTATGTGTATTTTTTCCCTAGGCCATTCTAGTTAAGCGTTTGGAGCAGCAGAATTGCGAAAAATTTTTTGCCTTCTCAACCATTTCTTGTCTTGAAAATCCCATATCTCGCGAACGGATTGACCTAACCCAAAAATTCCTATTGCATCTGAAAGTAGAAACTCGCCCGATTACAACGGTATGTGTATTTTTTCCTTAGGCCGTTCTGGTTAAGCGTTTGGAGCAGCAGAATTGTGAAAAATTTTTTGCCTTCTCTACCATTTCTTGGCTTCAAACTCCCATATCTCTCGAACGGATTGACCTAACGCAAAAATTCCTATTGCATCTGAAAGTAGAAACTCGCCCGACTAAAACGGTATGTGTATTTTTTCCCTAGGACATTCTGGTTAAGCGTTTGGAGCAGCAGAATTGTGAAAAATTTTTTGCCTCCTCTACTATTTCTTAGCTTCAAACTCCCATATCTCGCGAACGGATTGACCTAACCCAAAAATTCCTGTTGCATCTGAAAGTAGAAACTCGCCCGATTACAAAGGTATGTGTATTTTTTCCCTAGGCCATTCTGGTTAAGCGTTTGGAGCAGCAGAATTGCGAAAAATTCTTTGCCTTCTCAACCATTTCTTGTCTTCAAACTCCCATATCTCGCGAACGGATTGACCTAACCCAAAAATTCCTATTGCATCTGAAAGTAGAAACTCGCCCGATTACAACGGTATGTGTATTTTTTCCCTAGGCCATTCTGGTTAAGCGTTTGGAGCAGCAGAATTGTGAAAAATTTTTTGCCTTCTCTACCATTTCTTGGCTTCAAACTCCCATATCTCTCGAACGGATTGACCTAACGCAAAAATTCCTATTGCATCTGAAAGTAGAAACTCGCCCGATTACAACGGTATGTGTATTTTTTCCCTAGGCCATTCTGGTTAAGCGTTTGGAGCAGCAGAATTGCGAAAAATTTTTTGCCTTCTCAACCATTTCTTGGCTTCAAAGTCCCATATCTCGCGAACGGATTGACCTAACCCAAAAATTCCTATTGCATCTGAAAGTAGAAACTCGACCGGCTAAAACGGTATGTGTATTTTTTCCCTAGGCCATTCTGGTTAAGCGTTTGGAGCAGCAGAATTGTGAAAAATTTTTTGCCTTCTCTACCATTTCTTGGCTTCAAACTCCCATATCTCGCGAACGGATTGACCTAACGCAAAAATTCCTATTGCATCTGAAAGTAGAATCTCGCCCGATTACAACGGTATGTGTATTTTTTCCCTAGGCCATTCTGGTTAAGCGTTCGGAGCAGCAGAATTGCGAAAAATTTTTTGCCTTCTCAACCATTTCTTAGCTTCAAACTCCCATATCTCGCGAACGGATTGACCTAACCCAAAAATTCCTGTTGCATCTGAAAGTAGAAACTCGCCCGATTACAAAGGTATGTGTATTTTTTCCCTAGGCCATTCTGGTTAAGCGTTCGGAGCAGCAGAATTGCGAAAAATTTTTTGCCTTCTCAACCATTTCTTGGCTTCAAACTCCCATATCTCGCGAACAGACTGACCTAACCCAAAAATTCCTATTGCATCTGAAAGTTGAAACTCGCCCGATTACAACGGTATGTGTATTTTTTCCCTAGGCCATTCTGGTTAAGCGTTTGGAGCAGCAGAATTGTGAAAAATTTTTTGCCTTCTCTACCATTTCTTGGCTTCAAACTCCCATATCTCTCGAACGGATTGACCTAACGCAAAAATTCCTATTGCATCTGTAAGTAGAAACTCGCCCGATTACAACGGTATGTGTATTTTTTCCCTAGGCCATTCTGGTTAAGCGTTTGGAGCAGCAGAATTGCGAAAAATTTTTTGCCTTCTCAACCATTTCTTGGCTTCAAAGTCCCATATCTCGCGAACGGATTGACCTAACCCAAAAATTCCTATTGCATCTGAAAGTAGAAACTCGCCCGATTACAGCGGTATGTGTATTTTTTCCCTTGGCCATTTTGGTTAAGCGTTTGGAGCAGCAGAATTGCGAAAAAGTTTTTGCCTTCTCAACCATTTCTTGGCTGCAAACTCCCATATCTCGCGAACGGATTGACCTAACCCAAAAATTCCTATTTCGTCTGAAAGTAGAAACTCGCCCGATTACAACGGTATGTGTATTTTTTCCCTAGGCCATTCTGGTTAAGCGTTTGGAGCAGCAGAAGTGCGAAAAATTTGTTGTCTTCTCAACCATTTCTTGGCTTCAAACTCCCATATCTCGCGAACAGACTCACCTAACCCAAAAATTCCAATTGCATCTGAAAGTAGAAACTCGCCCGATTACAACGGTATGTGTATTTTTTCCCTAGGCCATTCTGGTTAAGCGTTTGGAGCAGCAGAATTGTGAAAAATTTTTTGCCTTCTCAACCATTTCTTGTCTTGAAAATCCCATATCTCGCGAACGGATTGACCTAACCCAAAAATTCCTATTGCATCTGAAAGTAGAAACTCGCCCGATTACAACGGTATGTGTATTTTTTCCTTAGGCCGTTCTGGTTAAGCGTTTGGAGCAGCAGAATTGTGAAAAATTTTTTGCCTTCTCTACCATTTCTTGGCTTCAAACTCCCATATCTCTCGAACGGATTGACCTAACGCAAAAATTCCTATTGCATCTGAAAGTAGAAACTCGCCCGATTACAACGGTATGTGTATTTTTTCCTTAGGCCGTTCTGGTTAAGCGTTTGGAGCAGCAGAATTGTGAAAAATTTTTTGCCTTCTCTACCATTTCTTGGCTTCAAACTCCCATATCTCTCGAACGGATTGACCTAACGCAAAAATTCCTATTGCATCTGAAAGTAGAAACTCGCCCGACTAAAACGGTATGTGTATTTTTTCCCTAGGACATTCTGGTTAAGCGTTTGGAGCAGCAGAATTGTGAAAAATTTTTTGCCTCCTCTACTATTTCTTGGCTTCAAACTCCCATATCTCGCGAACGGATTGACCTAACGCAAAAATTCCTATTGCATCTGAAAGTAGAATCTCGCCCGATTACAACGGTATGAGTATTTTTTCCCTAGGCCATTCTGGTTAAGCGTTCGGAGCAGCAGAATTGCGAAAAATTTTTTGCCTTCTCAACCATTTCTTAGCTTCAAACTCCCATATTTCGCGAACGGATTGACCTAACCCAAAAATTCCTGTTGCATCTGAAAGTAGAAACTCGCCCGATTACAAAGGTATGTGTATTTTTTCCCTAGGCCATTCTGGTTAAGCGTTTGGAGCAGCAGAATTGCGAAAAATTCTTTGCCTTCTCAACCATTTCTTGTCTTCAAACTCCCATATCTCGCGAACGGATTGACCTAACCCAAAAATTCCTATTGCATCTGAAAGTAGAAACTCGCCCGATTACAACGGTATGTGTATTTTTTCCCTAGGCCATTCTGGTTAAGCGTTTGGAGCAGCAGAATTGTGAAAAATTTTTTGCCTTCACTACCATTTCTTGGCTTCAAACTCCCATATCTCTCGAACGGATTGACCTAACGCAAAAATTCCTATTGCATCTGAAAGTAGAAACTCGCCCGATTACAACGGTATGTGTATTTTTTCCCTAGGCCATTCTGGTTAAGCGTTTGGAGCAGCAGAATTGCGAAAAATTTTTTGCCTTCTCAACCATTTCTTGGCTTCAAAGTCCCATATCTCGCGAACGGATTGACCTAACCCAAAAATTCCTATTGCATCTGAAAGTAGAAACTCGACCGGCTAAAACGGTGTGTGTATTTTTTCCCTAGGCCATTCTGGTTAAGCGTTTGGAGCAGCAGAATTGTGAAAAATTTTTTGCCTTCTCTACCATTTCTTGGCTTCAAACTCCCATATCTCGCGAACGGATTGACCTAACGCAAAAATTCCTATTGCATCTGAAAGTAGAATCCCGCCCGATTACAACGGTATGTGTATTTTTTCCCTAGGCCATTCTGGTTAAGCGTTCGAAGCAGCAGAATTGCGAAAAATTTTTTGCCTTCTCAACCATTTCTTAGCTTCAAACTCCCATATCTCGCGAACGGATTGACCTAACCCAAAAATTCCTGTTGCATCTGAAAGTAGAAACTCGCCCGATTACAAAGGTATGTGTATTTTTTCCCTAGGCCATTCTGGTTAAGCGTTCGGAGCAGCAGAATTGCGAAAAATTTTTTGCCTTCTCAACCATTTCTTGGCTTCAAACTCCCATATCTCGCGAACAGACTGACCTAACCCAAAAATTCCTATTGCATCTGAAAGTTGAAACTCGCCCGATTACAACGGTATGTGTATTTTTTCCCTAGGCCATTCTGGTTAAGCGTTTGGAGCAGCAGAATTGTGAAAAATTTTTTGCCTTCTCTACCATTTCTTGGCTTCAAACTCCCATATCTCTCGAACGGATTGACCTAACGCAAAAATTCCTATTGCATCTGTAAGTAGAAACTCGCCCGATTACAACGGTATGTGTATTTTTTCCCTAGGCCATTCTGGTTAAGCGTTTGGAGCAGCAGAATTGCGAAAAATTTTTTGCCTTCTCAACCATTTCTTGGCTTCAAAGTCCCATATCTCGCGAACGGATTGACCTAACCCAAAAATTCCTATTGCATCTGAAAGTAGAAACTCGCCCGATTACAGCGGTATGTGTATTTTTTCCCTTGGCCATTTTGGTTAAGCGTTTGGAGCAGCAGAATTGCGAAAAAGTTTTTGCCTTCTCAACCATTTCTTGGCTGCAAACTCCCATATCTCGCGAACGGATTGACCTAACCCAAAAATTCCTATTTCGTCTGAAAGTAGAAACTCGCCCGATTACAACGGTATGTGTATTTTTTCCTTAGGCCGTTCTGGTTAAGCGTTTGGAGCAGCAGAATTGTGAAAAATTTTTTGCCTTCTCTACCATTTCTTGGCTTCAAACTCCCATATCTCTCGAACGGATTGACCTAACGCAAAAATTCCTATTGCATCTGAAAGTAGAAACTCGCCCGACTAAAACGGTATGAGTATTTTTTCCCTAGGCCATTCTGGTTAAGCGTTCGGAGCAGCAGAATTGCGAAAAATTTTTTGCCTTCTCAACCATTTCTTAGCTTCAAACTCCCATATCTCGCGAACGGATTGACCTAACCCAAAAATTCCTGTTGCATCTGAAAGTAGAAACTCGCCCGATTACAAAGGTATGTGTATTTTTTCCCTAGGCCATTCTGGTTAAGCGTTTGGAGCAGCAGAATTGCGAAAAATTCTTTGCCTTCTCAACCATTTCTTGTCTTCAAACTCCCATATCTCGCGAACGGATTGACCTAACCCAAAAATTCCTATTGCATCTGAAAGTAGAAACTCGCCCGATTACAACGGTATGTGTATTTTTTCCCTAGGCCATTCTGGTTAAGCGTTTGGAGCAGCAGAATTGTGAAAAATTTTTTGCCTTCACTACCATTTCTTGGCTTCAAACTCCCATATCTCTCGAACGGATTGACCTAACGCAAAAATTCCTATTGCATCTGAAAGTAGAAACTCGCCCGATTACAACGGTATGTGTATTTTTTCCCTAGGCCATTCTGGTTAAGCGTTTGGAGCAGCAGAATTGCGAAAAATTTTTTGCCTTCTCAACCATTTCTTGGCTTCAAAGTCCCATATCTCGCGAACGGATTGACCTAACCCAAAAATTCCTATTGCATCTGAAAGTAGAAACTCGACCGGCTAAAACGGTGTGTGTATTTTTTCCCTAGGCCATTCTGGTTAAGCGTTTGGAGCAGCAGAATTGCGAAAAATTTTTTGCCTTCTCAACCATTTCTTGGCTGCAAACTCCCATATCTCGCGAACGGATTGACCTAACCCAAAAATTCCTATTTCGTCTGAAAGTAGAAACTCGCCCGATTACAACGGTATGTGTATTTTTTCCTTAGTCCGTTCTGGTTAAGCGTTTGGAGCAGCAGAATTGTGAAAAATTTTTTGCCTTCTCTACCATTTCTTGGCTTCAAACTCCCATATCTCTCGAACGGATTGACCTAACGCAAAAATTCCTATTGCATCTGAAAGTAGAAACTCGACCGGCTAAAACGGTGTGTGTATTTTTTCCCTAGGCCATTCTGGTTAAGCGTTTGGAGCAGCAGAATTGTGAAAAATTTTTTGCCTTCTCTACCATTTCTTGGCTTCAAACTCCCATATCTCGCGAACGGATTGACCTAACGCAAAAATTCCTATTGCATCTGAAAGTAGAATCCCGCCCGATTACAACGGTATGTGTATTTTTTCCCTAGGCCATTCTGGTTAAGCGTTCGAAGCAGCAGAATTGCGAAAAATTTTTTGCCTTCTCAACCATTTCTTAGCTTCAAACTCCCATATCTCGCGAACGGATTGACCTAACCCAAAAATTCCTGTTGCATCTGAAAGTAGAAACTCGCCCGATTACAAAGGTATGTGTATTTTTTCCCTAGGCCATTCTGGTTAAGCGTTCGGAGCAGCAGAATTGCGAAAAATTTTTTGCCTTCTCAACCATTTCTTGGCTTCAAACTCCCATATCTCGCGAACAGACTGACCTAACCCAAAAATTCCTATTGCATCTGAAAGTTGAAACTCGCCCGATTACAACGGTATGTGTATTTTTTCCCTAGGCCATTCTGGTTAAGCGTTTGGAGCAGCAGAATTGTGAAAAATTTTTTGCCTTCTCTACCATTTCTTGGCTTCAAACTCCCATATCTCTCGAACGGATTGACCTAACGCAAAAATTCCTATTGCATCTGTAAGTAGAAACTCGCCCGATTACAACGGTATGTGTATTTTTTCCCTAGGCCATTCTGGTTAAGCGTTTGGAGCAGCAGAATTGCGAAAAATTTTTTGCCTTCTCAACCATTTCTTGGCTTCAAAGTCCCATATCTCGCGAACGGATTGACCTAACCCAAAAATTCCTATTGCATCTGAAAGTAGAAACTCGCCCGATTACAGCGGTATGTGTATTTTTTCCCTTGGCCATTTTGGTTAAGCGTTTGGAGCAGCAGAATTGCGAAAAAGTTTTTGCCTTCTCAACCATTTCTTGGCTGCAAACTCCCATATCTCGCGAACGGATTGACCTAACCCAAAAATTCCTATTTCGTCTGAAAGTAGAAACTCGCCCGATTACAACGGTATGTGTATTTTTTCCCTAGGACATTCTGGTTAAGCGTTTGGAGCAGCAGAATTGTGAAAAATTTTTTGCCTCCTCTACTATTTCTTGGCTTCAAACTCCCATATCTCGCGAACGGATTGACCTAACGCAAAAATTCCTATTGCATCTGAAAGTAGAATCTCGCCCGATTACAACGGTATGAGTATTTTTTCCCTAGGCCATTCTGGTTAAGCGTTCGGAGCAGCAGAATTGCGAAAAATTTTTTGCCTTCTCAACCATTTCTTAGCTTCAAACTCCCATATCTCGCGAACGGATTGACCTAACCCAAAAATTCCTGTTGCATCTGAAAGTAGAAACTCGCCCGATTACAAAGGTATGTGTATTTTTTCCCTAGGCCATTCTGGTTAAGCGTTTGGAGCAGCAGAATTGCGAAAAATTCTTTGCCTTCTCAACCATTTCTTGTCTTCAAACTCCCATATCTCGCGAACGGATTGACCTAACCCAAAAATTCCTATTGCATCTGAAAGTAGAAACTCGCCCGATTACAACGGTATGTGTATTTTTTCCCTAGGCCATTCTGGTTAAGCGTTTGGAGCAGCAGAATTGTGAAAAATTTTTTGCCTTCACTACCATTTCTTGGCTTCAAACTCCCATATCTCTCGAACGGATTGACCTAACGCAAAAATTCCTATTGCATCTGAAAGTAGAAACTCGCCCGATTACAACGGTATGTGTATTTTTTCCCTAGGCCATTCTGGTTAAGCGTTTGGAGCAGCAGAATTGCGAAAAATTTTTTGCCTTCTCAACCATTTCTTGGCTTCAAAGTCCCATATCTCGCGAACGGATTGACCTAACCCAAAAATTCCTATTGCATCTGAAAGTAGAAACTCGACCGGCTAAAACGGTGTGTGTATTTTTTCCCTAGGCCATTCTGGTTAAGCGTTTGGAGCAGCAGAATTGTGAAAAATTTTTTGCCTTCTCTACCATTTCTTGGCTTCAAACTCCCATATCTCGCGAACGGATTGACCTAACGCAAAAATTCCTATTGCATCTGAAAGTAGAATCCCGCCCGATTACAACGGTATGTGTATTTTTTCCCTAGGCCATTCTGGTTAAGCGTTCGAAGCAGCAGAATTGCGAAAAATTTTTTGCCTTCTCAACCATTTCTTAGCTTCAAACTCCCATATCTCGCGAACGGATTGACCTAACCCAAAAATTCCTGTTGCATCTGAAAGTAGAAACTCGCCCGATTACAAAGGTATGTGTATTTTTTCCCTAGGCCATTCTGGTTAAGCGTTCGGAGCAGCAGAATTGCGAAAAATTTTTTGCCTTCTCAACCATTTCTTGGCTTCAAACTCCCATATCTCGCGAACAGACTGACCTAACCCAAAAATTCCTATTGCATCTGAAAGTTGAAACTCGCCCGATTACAACGGTATGTGTATTTTTTCCCTAGGCCATTCTGGTTAAGCGTTTGGAGCAGCAGAATTGTGAAAAATTTTTTGCCTTCTCTACCATTTCTTGGCTTCAAACTCCCATATCTCTCGAACGGATTGACCTAACGCAAAAATTCCTATTGCATCTGTAAGTAGAAACTCGCCCGATTACAACGGTATGTGTATTTTTTCCCTAGGCCATTCTGGTTAAGCGTTTGGAGCAGCAGAATTGCGAAAAATTTTTTGCCTTCTCAACCATTTCTTGGCTTCAAAGTCCCATATCTCGCGAACGGATTGACCTAACCCAAAAATTCCTATTGCATCTGAAAGTAGAAACTCGCCCGATTACAGCGGTATGTGTATTTTTTCCCTTGGCCATTTTGGTTAAGCGTTTGGAGCAGCAGAATTGCGAAAAAGTTTTTGCCTTCTCAACCATTTCTTGGCTGCAAACTCCCATATCTCGCGAACGGATTGACCTAACCCAAAAATTCCTATTTCGTCTGAAAGTAGAAACTCGCCCGATTACAACGGTATGTGTATTTTTTCCCTAGGCCATTCTGGTGAAGCGTTTGGAGCAGCAGAATTGTGAAAAATTTTTTGCCTTCTCTACCATTTCTTGGCTTCAAACTCCCATATCTCGCGAACGGATTGACCTAACGCAAAAATTCCTATTGCATCTGAAAGTAGAATCTCGCCAGATTACAACGGTATGTGTATTTTTTCCCTAGGCCATTCTGGTTAAGCGTTCGGAGCAGCAGAATTGCGAAAAATTTTTGGCTTCTCAACCATTTCTTAGCTTCAAACTCCCACATCTCGCGAACGGATTGACCTAACCCAAAAATTCCTGTTGCATCTGAAAGTAGAAACTCGCCCGATTACAAATGTATGTGTATTTTTTCCCTAGGCCATTCTGGTTAAGCGTTTGGAGCAGCAGAATTGCTAAAAATTTTTTGCCTTCTCAACCATTTCTTGTCTTCAAACTCCCATATCTCGCGAACGG
Organism: Ptiloglossa arizonensis; assembly: GCF_051014685.1. Classification (NCBI taxonomy): domain Eukaryota; kingdom Metazoa; phylum Arthropoda; class Insecta; order Hymenoptera; family Colletidae; genus Ptiloglossa; species Ptiloglossa arizonensis. The sequence continues at coordinate 26,951 of NW_027479460.1, forward strand.
ATTGACCTAACCCAAAAATTCCTATTGCATCTGAAAGTAGAAACTCGCCCGATTACAACGGTATGTGTATTTCTTCCCTAGGCCATTCTAGTTAAGCGTTCGGAGCAGCAGAATTGCGAAAAATTTTTTGCCTTCTCAACCATTTCTTGGCTTCAAACTCCCATATCTCGCGAACAGACTGACCTAACCCAAAAATTCCTATTGCATCTGAAAGTAGAAACTCGCCCGATTACAACGGTATGTGTATTTTTTCCCTAGGCCATTCTGGTTAAGCGTTTGGAGCAGCAGAATTGTGAAAAATTTTTTGCCTTCTCTACCATTTTTTGGCTTCAAACTCCCATATCTCGCGAACGGATAGACCTAACCCAAAAATTCCTATTGCATCTGAAAGTAGAAACTCGCCCGATTACAACGGTATGTTTATTTTTTCCCTAGGCCATTCTAGTTAAGCGTTGGGAGCAGCAGAATTGCGAAAAATTTTTTGGCTTCTCAACCATTTCTTGGCTTCAAACTCCCATATCTCGCGAACGGATTGACCTAACCCAAAAATTCCTATTGCATCTGAAAGTAGAAACTCGCCCGATTACAGCGGTATGTGTATTTTTTCCCTTGGCCATTTTGGTTAAGCGTTTGGAGCAGCAGAATTGCGAAAAAGTTTTTGCCTTCTCAACCATTTCTTGGCTGCAAACTCCCATATCTCGCGAACGGATTGACCTAACCCAAAAATTCCTATTGCGTCTGAAAGTAGAAACTCGCCCGATTACAACGGTATGTGTATTTTTTCCCTAGGCCATTCTGGTTAAGCGTTTGGAGCAGCAGAATTGTGAAAAATTTTTTGCCTTCTCTACCATTTCTTGGCTTCAAACTCCCATATCTCGCGAACGGATTGACCTAACGCAAAAATTCCTATTGCATCTGAAAGTAGAATCTCGCCCGATTACAACGGTATGTGTATTTTTTCCCTAGGCCATTCTGGTTAAGCGTTCGGAGCAGCAGAATTGCGAAAAATTTTTGGCTTCTCAACCATTTCTTAGCTTCAAACTCCCACATCTCGCGAACGGATTGACCTAACCCAAAAATTCCTGTTGCATCTGAAAGTAGAAACTCGCCCGATTACAAAGGTATGTGTATTTTTTCCCTAGGCCATTCTGGTTAAGCGTTTGGAGCAGCAGAATTGCTAAAAATTTTTTGCCTTCTCAACCATTTCTTGTCTTCAAACTCCCATATCTCGCGAACGGATTGACCTAACCCAAAAATTCCTATTGCATCTGTAAGTAGAAACTCGCCCGATTACAACGGTATGTGTATTTTTTCCCTAGGCCATTCTGGTTAAGCGTTTGGAGCAGCAGAATTGCGAAAAATTTTTTGCCTTCTCAACCATTTCTTGGCTTCAAACTCCCATATCTCGCGAACAGACTGACCTAACCCAAAAATTCCTATTGCATCTGAAAGTTGAAACTCGCCCGATTACAACGGTATGTGTATTTTTTCCCTAGGCCATTCTGGTTAAGCGTTTGGAGCAGCAGAATTGTGAAAAATTTTTTGCCTTCTCTACCATTTCTTGGCTTCAAACTCCCATATCTCTCGAACGGATTGACCTAACGCAAAAATTCCTATTGCATCTGTAAGTAGAAACTCGCCCGATTACAACGGTATGTGTATTTTTTCCCTAGGCCATTCTGGTTAAGCGTTTGGAGCAGCAGAATTGCGAAAAATTTTTTGCCTTCTCAACCATTTCTTGGCTTCAAAGTCCCATATCTCGCGAACGGATTGACCTAACCCAAAAATTCCTATTGCATCTGAAAGTAGAAACTCGCCCGATTACAGCGGTATGTGTATTTTTTCCCTTGGCCATTTTGGTTAAGCGTTTGGAGCAGCAGAATTGCGAAAAAGTTTTTGCCTTCTCAACCATTTCTTGGCTGCAAACTCCCATATCTCGCGAACGGATTGACCTAACCCAAAAATTCCTATTTCGTCTGAAAGTAGAAACTCGCCCGATTACAACGGTATGTGTATTTTTTCCCTAGGCCATTCTGGTGAAGCGTTTGGAGCAGCAGAATTGTGAAAAATTTTTTGCCTTCTCTACCATTTCTTGGCTTCAAACTCCCATATCTCGCGAACGGATTGACCTAACGCAAAAATTCCTATTGCATCTGAAAGTAGAATCTCGCCAGATTACAACGGTATGTGTATTTTTTCCCTAGGCCATTCTGGTTAAGCGTTCGGAGCAGCAGAATTGCGAAAAATTTTTGGCTTCTCAACCATTTCTTAGCTTCAAACTCCCACATCTCGCGAACGGATTGACCTAACCCAAAAATTCCTGTTGCATCTGAAAGTAGAAACTCGCCCGATTACAAATGTATGTGTATTTTTTCCCTAGGCCATTCTGGTTAAGCGTTTGGAGCAGCAGAATTGCTAAAAATTTTTTGCCTTCTCAACCATTTCTTGTCTTCAAACTCCCATATCTCGCGAACGGATTGACCTAACCCAAAAATTCCTATTGCATCTGAAAGTAGAAACTCGCCCGATTACAACGGTATGTGTATTTCTTCCCTAGGCCATTCTAGTTAAGCGTTCGGAGCAGCAGAATTGCGAAAAATTTTTTGCCTTCTCAACCATTTCTTGGCTTCAAACTCCCATATCTCGCGAACAGACTGACCTAACCCAAAAATTCCTATTGCATCTGAAAGTAGAAACTCGCCCGATTACAACGGTATGTGTATTTTTTCCCTAGGCCATTCTGGTTAAGCGTTTGGAGCAGCAGAATTGTGAAAAATTTTTTGCCTTCTCTACCATTTTTTGGCTTCAAACTCCCATATCTCGCGAACGGATAGACCTAACCCAAAAATTCCTATTGCATCTGAAAGTAGAAACTCGCCCGATTACAACGGTATGTTTATTTTTTCCCTAGGCCATTCTAGTTAAGCGTTGGGAGCAGCAGAATTGCGAAAAATTTTTTGGCTTCTCAACCATTTCTTGGCTTCAAACTCCCATATCTCGCGAACGGATTGACCTAACCCAAAAATTCCTATTGCATCTGAAAGTAGAAACTCGCCCGATTACAGCGGTATGTGTATTTTTTCCCTTGGCCATTTTGGTTAAGCGTTTGGAGCAGCAGAATTGCGAAAAAGTTTTTGCCTTCTCAACCATTTCTTGGCTGCAAACTCCCATATCTCGCGAACGGATTGACCTAACCCAAAAATTCCTATTGCGTCTGAAAGTAGAAACTCGCCCGATTACAACGGTATGTGTATTTTTTCCCTAGGCCATTCTGGTTAAGCGTTTGGAGCAGCAGAATTGTGAAAAATTTTTTGCCTTCTCTACCATTTCTTGGCTTCAAACTCCCATATCTCGCGAACGGATTGACCTAACGCAAAAATTCCTATTGCATCTGAAAGTAGAATCTCGCCCGATTACAACGGTATGTGTATTTTTTCCCTAGGCCATTCTGGTTAAGCGTTCGGAGCAGCAGAATTGCGAAAAATTTTTGGCTTCTCAACCATTTCTTAGCTTCAAACTCCCACATCTCGCGAACGGATTGACCTAACCCAAAAATTCCTGTTGCATCTGAAAGTAGAAACTCGCCCGATTACAAAGGTATGTGTATTTTTTCCCTAGGCCATTCTGGTTAAGCGTTTGGAGCAGCAGAATTGCTAAAAATTTTTTGCCTTCTCAACCATTTCTTGTCTTCAAACTCCCATATCTCGCGAACGGATTGACCTAACCCAAAAATTCCTATTGCATCTGAAAGTAGAAACTCGCCCGATTACAACGGTATGTGTATTTTTTCCCTAGGCCATTCTGGTTAAGCGTTTGGAGCAGCAGAATTGCGAAAAATTTTTTGCCTTCTCAACCATTTCTTGGCTTCAAAGTCCCATATCTCGCGAACGGATTGACCTAACCCAAAAATTCCTATTGCATCTGAAAGTAGAAGCTCGCCCGATTACAGCGGTATGTGTATTTTTTCCCTGGGCCATTCTGGTTAAGCGTTTGGAGCAGCAGAATTGCGAAAAATTTTTTGCCTTCTCAACCATTTCTTGGCTTCAAAGTCCCATATCTCGCGAACGGATTGACCTAACCCAAAAATTTCTATTGCATCTGAAAGTAGAAACTCGCCCGATTACAAAGGTATGTGTATTTTTTCCCTAGGCCATTCTGGTTAAGCGTTTGGAGCAGCAGAATTGCGAAAAATTTTTTGCCTTCTCAACCATTTCTTGTCTTCAAACTCCCATATCTCGCGAACGGATTGACCTAACCCAAAAATTCCTATTGCATCTAAAAGTAGAAACTCGCCCGATTACAACGGTATGTGTATTTTTTCCCTAGGCCATTCTGGTTAAGCGTTTGGAGCAGCAGAATTGTGAAAAATTTTTTGCCTTCTCTACCATTTCTTGACTTCAACTCCCATATCTCGCGAACGGATTGACCTAACCCAAAAATTCCTATTGCATCTGAAAGTAGAAACTCGCCCGATTACAACGGTATGTGTATTTTTTCCCTAGGCCATTCTGGTTAAGCGTTTGGAGCAGCAGAATTGCGAAAAATTTTTTGCCTTCTCAACCATTTCTTGTCTTCAAACTCCCATATCTCGCGAAACGGATTGACCTAACCCAAAAATTCCTATTGCATCTGAAAGTAGAAACTCGCCCGATTAGAACGGTATGTGTATTTTTTCCCTAGGCCATTCTAGTTAAGCGTTTGGAGCAGCAGAATTGCGAAAAATTTTTTGCCTTCTCAACCATTTCTTGTCTTGAAACTCCCATATCTCGCGAACGGATTGACCTAACCCAAAAATTCCTATTGCATCTGAAAGTAGAAACTCGCCCGATTACAACGGTATGTGCATTTTTTCCTTAGGCCGTTCTGGTTAAGCGTTTAGAGCAGCAGAATTGCGAAAAATTTTTTGCCTTCTCAACCATTTCTTGGCTTCAAACTGCCATATCTCGCGAACGGATTGACCTAACCCAAAAATTCCTATTGCATCTGAAAGTAGAAACTCGCCCGATTAAAACGGTATGTGTATTTTTTCCCTAGGCCATTCTGGTTAAGCGTTTGGAGCAGCAGAATTGTGAAAAATTTTTTGCCTTCTCTACTATTTCTTGGCTTCAAACTCCCATATCTCGCGAACGGATTGACCTAACGCAAAAATTCCTATTGCATCTGAAAGTAGAATCTCGCCCGATTACAACGGTATGAGTATTTTTTCCCTAGGCCATTCTGGTTAAGCGTTCGGAGCAGCAGAATTGCGAAAAATTTTTTGCCTTCACAACCATTTCTTGTCTTCAAACTCCCATATCTCGCGAACGGATTGACCTAACCCAAAAATTCCTATTGCATCTGAAAGTAGAAACTCGCCCGATTACAACGGTATGTGTATTTTTTCCCTAGGCCATTCTGGTTAAGCGTTCGGAGCAGCAGAATTGCGAAAAATTTTTTGCCTTCTCAACCATTTCTTGGCTTCAAACTCCCATATCTCGCGAACAGACTGACCTAACCCAAAAAATCCTATTGCATCTGAAAGTAGAAACTCGCCCGATTACAACGGTATGTGTATTTTTTCCCTAGGCCATTCTGGTTAAGCGTTTGGAGCAGCAGAATTGTGAAAAATTTTTTGCCTTCTCTACCATTTCTTGGCTTCAAACTCCCATATCTCTCGAACGGATTGACCTAACGCAAAAATTCCTATTGCATCTGAAAGTAGAAACTCGCCCGATTACAACGGTATGTGTATTTTTTCCCTAGGCCATTCTGGTTAAGCGTTTGGAGCAGCAGAATTGCGAAAAATTTTTTGCCTTCTCAACCATTTCTTGGCTTCAAAGTCCCATATCTCGCGAACGGATTGACCTAACCCAAAAATTTCTATTGCATCTGAAAGTAGAAACTCGCCCGATTACAAAGGTATGTGTATTTTTTCCCTAGGCCATTCTGGTTAAGCGTTTGGAGCAGCAGAATTGCGAAAAATTTTTTGCCTTCTCAACCATTTCTTGTCTTCAAACTCCCATATCTCGCGAACGGATTGACCTAACCCAAAAATTCCTATTGCATCTGAAATTAGAAACTCGCCCGATTACAACGGTATGTGTATTTTTTCCCTAGGCCATTCTGGTTAAGCGTTTGGAGCAGCAGAATTGTGAAAAATTTTTTGCCTTCTCTACCATTTCTTGACTTCAACTACCATATCTCGCGAACGGATTGACCTAACCCAAAAATTCCTATTGCATCTGAAAGTAGAAACTCGCCCGATTACAACGGTATGTGTATTTTTTCCCTAGGCCATTCTGGTTAAGCGTTTGGAGCAGCAGAATTGCGAAAAATTTTTTGCCTTCTCAACCATTTCTTGTCTTCAAACTCCCATATCTCGCGAACGGATTGACCTAACCCAAAAATTCCTATTGCATCTGAAAGTAGAAACTCGCCCGATTAGAGCGGTATGTGTATTTTTTCCCTAGGCCATTCTAGTTAAGCGTTTGGAGCAGCAGAATTGCGAAAAATTTTTTGCCTTCTCAACCATTTCTTGTCTTGAAACTCCCATATCTCGCGAACGGATTGACCTAACCCAAAAATTCCTATTGCATCTGAAAGTAGAAACTCGCCCGATTACAACGGTATGTGCATTTTTTCCTTAGGCCGTTCTGGTTAAGCGTTTGGAGCAGCAGAATTGCGAAAAATTTTTTGCCTTCTCAACCATTTCTTGGCTTCAAACTGCCATATCTCGCGAACGGATTGACCTAACCCAAAAATTCCTATTGCATCTGAAAGTATAAACTCGCCCGATTAAAACGGTATGTGTATTTTTTCCCTAGGCCATTCTGGTTAAGCGTTTGGAGCAGCAGAATTGTGAAAAATTTTTTGCCTTCTCTACTATTTCTTGGCTTCAAACTCCCATATCTCGCGAACGGATTGACCTAACGCAAAAATTCCTATTGCATCTGAAAGTAGAATCTCGCCCGATTACAACGGTATGAGTATTTTTTCCCTAGGCCATTCTGGTTAAGCGTTCGGAGCAGCAGAATTGCGAAAAATTTTTTGCCTTCTCAACCATTTCTTGTCTTCAAACTCCCATATCTCGCGAACGGATTGACCTAACCCAAAAATTCCTATTGCATCTGAAAGTAGAAACTCGCCCGATTACAACGGTATGTGTATTTTTTCCCTAGGCCATTCTGGTTAAGCGTTCGGAGCAGCAGAATTGCGAAAAATTTTTTGCCTTCTCAACCATTTCTTGGCTTCAAACTCCCATATCTCGCGAACAGACTGACCTAACCCAAAAAATCCTACTGCATCTGAAAGTAGAAACTCGCCCGATTACAACGGTATGTGTATTTTTTCCCTAGGCCATTCTGGTTAAGCGTTTGGAGCAGCAGAATTGTGAAAAATTTTTTGCCTTCTCTACCATTTCTTGGCTTCAAACTCCCATATCTCTCGAACGGATTGACCTAACGCAAAAATTCCTATTGCATCTGATAGTAGAAACTCGCCCGATTACAACGGTATGTGTATTTTTTCCCTAGGCCATTCTGGTTAAGCGTTTGGAGCAGCAGAATTGCGAAAAATTTTTTGCCTTCTCAACCATTTCTTGGCTTCAAAGTCCCATATCTCGCGAACGGATTGACCTAACCCAAAAATTCCTATTGCATCTGATAGTAGAAACTCGCCCGATTACAACGGTATGTGTATTTTTTCCCTAGGCCATTCTGGTTAAGCGTTTGGAGCAGCAGAATTGCGAAAAATTTTTTGCCTTCTCAACCATTTCTTGTCTTGAAACTCCCATATCTCGCGAACGGATTGACCTAACCCAAAAATTCCTATTGCATCTGAAAGTAGAAACTCGCCCGATTACAACGGTATGTGCATTTTTTCCTTAGGCCGTTCTGGTTAAGCGTTTGGAGCAGCAGAATTGCGAAAAATTTTTTGCCTTCTCAACCATTTCTTGGCTTCAAACTGCCATATCTCGCGAACGGATTGACCTAACCCAAAAATTCCTATTGCATCTGAAAGTAGAAACTCGCCCGATTAAAACGGTATGTGTATTTTTTCCCTAGGCCATTCTGGTTAAGCGTTTGGAGCAGCAGAATTGTGAAAAATTTTTTGCCTTCTCTACTATTTCTTGGCTTCAAACTCCCATATCTCGCGAACGGATTGATCTAACGCAAAAATTCCTATTGCATCTGAAAGTAGAATCTCGCCCGATTACAACGGTATGAGTATTTTTTCCCTAGGCCATTCTGGTTAAGCGTTCGGAGCAGCAGAATTGCGAAAAATTTTTTGCCTTCTCAACCATTTCTTGTCTTCAAACTCCCATATCTCGCGAACGGATTGACCTAACCCAAAAATTCCTATTGCATCTGAAAGTAGAAACTCGCCCGATTACAACGGTATGTGTATTTTTTCCCTAGGCCATTCTGGTTAAGCGTTCGGAGCAGCAGAATTGCGAAAAATTTTTTGCCTTCTCAACCATTTCTTGGCTTCAAACTCCCACATCTCGCGAACAGACTGACCTAACCCAAAAATTCCTATTGCATCTGTAAGTAGAAACTCGCCCGATTACAGCGGTATGTGTATTTTTTCCCTTGGCCATTTTGGTTAAGCGTTTGGAGCAGCAGAATTGCGAAAAAGTTTTTGCCTTCTCAACCATTTCTTGGCTTCAAACTCCCATATCTCGCGAACGGATTGACCTAACCCAAAAATTCCTATTGCGTCTGAAAGTAGAAACTCGCCCGATTACAACGGTATGTGTATTTTTTCCCTAGGCCATTCTGGTTAAGCGTTTGGAGCAGCAGAATTGTGAAATATTTTTTGCCTTCTCTACCATTTCTTGGCTTCAAACTCCCATATCTCGCGAACGGATTGACCTAACGCAAAAATTCCTATTGCATCTGAAAGTAGAAACTCGCCCGATTACAACGGTATGTTTATTTTTTCCCTAGGCCATTCTACTTAAGCGTTTGGAGCAGCAGAATTGCGAAAAATTTTTTGCCTTCTCAACCATTTCTTGGCTTCAAAGTCCCATATCTCGCGAACGGATTGACCTAACCCAAAAATTCCTATTGCATCTGAAAGTAGAAACTCGCCCGATTACAAAGGTATGTGTATTTTTTCCCTAGGCCATTCTGGTTAAGCGTTTGGAGCAGCAGAATTGCGAAAAATTTTTTGCCTTCTCAACTATTTCTTGTCTTCAAACTCCCATATCTCGCGAACGGATTGACCTAACCCAAAAATTCCTATTGGATCTGAAAGTAGAAACACGCCCGATTACAACGGTATCTGTATTTTTTCCCTAGACCATTCTGGTTAAGCGTTCGGAGCAGCAGAATTGCGAAAAATTTTTTGCCTTCTCAACCATTTCTTGGCTTCAAACTCCCATATCTCGAGAACAGACTGACCTAACCCAAAAATTCCTATTGCACCTGAAAGTAGAAACTCGCCCGATTACAACGGTTTGTGTATTTTTTCCCTAGGCCATTCTGGTTAAGCGTTTGGAGCAGCAGAAGTGCGAAAAATTTGTTGTCTTCTCAACCATTTCTTAGCTTCAAACTCCCATATCTCGCGAACGGATTGACGTAACCCAAAAATTCCTATTGCACCTGAAAGTAGAAACTCGCCCGATTACAACGGTATGTGTATTTTTTCCCTAGGCCATTCTGGTTAAGCGTTTGGAGCAGCAGAATTGCGAAAAATTTTTTGCCTTCTCAACCATTTCTTGGATTCAAAGTCCCATATCTCTCGAACGGATTGACCTAACGCAAAAATTCCTATTGCATCTGTAAGTAGAAACTCGCCCGATTACAGCGGTATGTGTATTTTTTCCCTTGGCCATTTTGGTTAAGCGTTTGGAGCAGCAGAATTGCGAAAAAGTTTTTGCCTTCTCAACCATTTCTTGGCTTCAAACTCCCATATCTCGCGAACGGATTGACCTAACCCAAAAATTCCTATTGCGTCTGAAAGTAGAAACTCGCCCGATTACAACGGAATGTGTATTTTTTCCCTAGGCCATTCTGGTTAAGCGTTTGGAGCAGCAGAATTGTGAAATATTTTTTGCCTTCTCTACCATTTCTTGGCTTCAAACTCCCATATCTCGCGAACGGATTGACCTAACGCAAAAATTCCTATTGCATCTGAAAGTAGAAACTCGCCCGATTACAACGGTATGTTTATTTTTTCCCTAGGCCATTCTAGTTAAGCGTTGGGAGCAGCAGAATTGCGAAAAATTTTTTGGCTTCTCAACCATTTCTTGGCTTCAAACTCCCATATCTCGCGAACGGATTGACCTAACGCAAAAATTCCTATTGCATCTGAAAGTAGAAACTCGCCCGATTACAACGGTATGTGTATTTTTTCCCTAGGCCATTCTGGTTAAGCGTTTGGAGCAGCAGAATTGCGAAAAATTTTTTGCCTTCTCAACCATTTCTTGGCTTCAAAGTCCCATATCTCGCGAACGGATTGACCTAACCCCAAAATTCCTATTGCATCTGAAAGTAGAAACTCGCCCGATTACAGCGGTATGTGTATTTTTTCCCTGGGCCATTCTGCTTAAGCGTTTGGAGCAGCAGAATTGCGAAAAATTTTTTGCCTTCTCAACCATTTCTTGGCTTCAAAGTCCCATATCTCGCGAACGGATTGACCTAACCCAAAAATTCCTATTGCATCTGAAAGTAGAAACTAGCCCGATTACAAAGGTATGTGTATTTTTTCCCTAGGCCATTCTGGTTAAGCGTTTGGAGCAGCAGAATTGCGAAAAATTTTTTGCCTTCTCAACTATTTCTTGTCTTCAAACTCCCATATCTCGCGAACGGATTGACCTAACCCAAAAATTCCTATTGCATCTGAAAGTAGAAACACGCCCGATTACAACGGTATCTGTATTTTTTCCCTAGGCCATTCTGGTTAAGCGTTTGGAGCAGCAGAATTGCGAAAAATTTTTTGCCTTCTCAACAATTTCTTGGCTTCAAACTCCCATATCTCGCGAACGAATTGACCTAACCCAAAAATTCCTATTGCACCTGAAAGTAGAAACTCGCCCGATTACAACGGTATGTGTATTTTTTCCCTAGGCCATTCTGGTTAAGCGTTTGGAGCAGCAGAACTGCGAAAAATTTGTTGTCTTCTCAACCATTTCTTAGCTTCAAACTCCCATATCTCGCGAACGGATTGACGTAACCCAAAAATTCCTATTGCATCTGAAAGTAGAAACTCGCCCGATTACAACGGTATGTGTATTTTTTCCCTAGGCCATTCTGGTTAAGCGTTTGGAGCAGCAGAATTGCGAAAAATTTTTTGCCTTCTCAACCATTTCTTGGCTTCAAAGTCCCATATCTCGCGAACGGATTGACCTAGCCCAAAAATTCCTATTGCATCTGAAAGTAGAAACTCGCCCGATTACAACGGTATGTGTATTTTTCCCCTAGGCCATTCTGGTTAAGCGTTTGGAGCAGCAGAATTGTGAAAAATTTTTTGCCTTCTCTACCATTTCTTGACTTCAAACTCCCATATCTCGCGAACGGATTGACCTAACCCAAAAATTCCTATTGCATCTGAAAGTAGAAACTCGCCCGATTACAACGGTATGTGTATTTTTTCCCTAGGCCATTCTGGTTAAGCGTTTGGAGCAGCAGAATTGCGAAAAATTTTTTGCCTTCTCAACCATTTCTTGTCTTGAAACTCCCATATCTCGCGAACGGATTGACCTAACCCAAAAATTCCTATTGCATCTGAAAGTAGAAACTCGCCCGATTACAACGGTATGTGTATTTTTTCCTTAGGCCGTTCTGGTTAAGCGTTTGGAGCAGCAGAATTGCGAAAAATTTTTTACCTTCTCAACCATTTCTTGGCTTCAAACTGCCATATCTCGCGAACGGATTGACCTAACCCAAAAATTCCTATTGCATCTGAAAGTAGAAACTCGCCCGACTAAAACGGTATGTGTATTTTTTCCCTAGGCCATTCTGGTTAAGCGTTTGGAGCAGCAGAAATGTGAAAAATTTTTTGCCTTCTCTACCATTTCTTGGCTTCAAACTCCCATATCTCGCGAACGGATTGACCTAACGCAAAAATTCCTATTGCATCTGAAAGTAGAATCTCGCCCGATTACAACGGTATGTGTATTTTTTCCCTAGGCCATTCTGGTTAAGCGTTCGGAGCAGCAGAATTGCGAAAAATTTTTTGCCTTCTCAACTATTTCTTGTCTTCAAACTCCCATATCTCGCGAACGGATTGACCTAACCCAAAAATTCCTATTGGATCTGAAAGTAGAAACACGCCCGATTACAACGGTATCTGTATTTTTTCCCTAGGCCATTCTGGTTAAGCGTTCGGAGCAGCAGAATTGCGAAAAATTTTTTGCCTTCTCAACCATTTCTTGGCTTCAAACTCCCATATCTCGAGAACAGACTGACCTAACCCAAAAATTCCTATTGCACCTGAAAGTAGAAACTCGCCCGATTACAACGGTTTGTGTATTTTTTCCCTAGGCCATTCTGGTTAAGCGTTTGGAGCAGCAGAAGTGCGAAAAATTTGTTGTCTTCTCAACCATTTCTTAGCTTCAAACTCCCATATCTCGCGAACGGATTGACGTAACCCAAAAATTCCTATTGCACCTGAAAGTAGAAACTCGCCCGATTACAACGGTATGTGTATTTTTTCCCTAGGCCATTCTGGTTAAGCGTTTGGAGCAGCAGAATTGCGAAAAATTTTTTGCCTTCTCAACCATTTCTTGGATTCAAAGTCCCATATCTCTCGAACGGATTGACCTAACGCAAAAATTCCTATTGCATCTGTAAGTAGAAACTCGCCCGATTACAGCGGTATGTGTATTTTTTCCCTTGGCCATTTTGGTTAAGCGTTTGGAGCAGCAGAATTGCGAAAAAGTTTTTGCCTTCTCAACCATTTCTTGGCTTCAAACTCCCATATCTCGCGAACGGATTGACCTAACCCAAAAATTCCTATTGCGTCTGAAAGTAGAAACTCGCCCGATTACAACGGAATGTGTATTTTTTCCCTAGGCCATTCTGGTTAAGCGTTTGGAGCAGCAGAATTGTGAAATATTTTTTGCCTTCTCTACCATTTCTTGGCTTCAAACTCCCATATCTCGCGAACGGATTGACCTAACGCAAAAATTCCTATTGCATCTGAAAGTAGAAACTCGCCCGATTACAACGGTATGTTTATTTTTTCCCTAGGCCATTCTAGTTAAGCGTTGGGAGCAGCAGAATTGCGAAAAATTTTTTGGCTTCTCAACCATTTCTTGGCTTCAAACTCCCATATCTCGCGAACGGATTGACCTAACGCAAAAATTCCTATTGCATCTGAAAGTAGAAACTCGCCCGATTACAACGGTATGTGCATTTTTTCCTTAGGCCGTTCTGGTTAAGCGTTTGGAGCAGCAGAATTGCGAAAAATTTTTTGCCTTCTCAACCATTTCTTGGCTTCAAACTGCCATATCTCGCGAACGGATTGACCTAACCCAAAAATTCCTATTGCATCTGAAAGTAGAAACTCGCCCGATTAAAACGGTATGTGTATTTTTTCCCTAGGCCATTCTGGTTAAGCGTTTGGAGCAGCAGAATTGTGAAAAATTTTTTGCCTTCTCTACTATTTCTTGGCTTCAAACTCCCATATCTCGCGAACGGATTGACCTAACGCAAAAATTCCTATTGCATCTGAAAGTAGAATCTCGCCCGATTACAACGGTATGAGTATTTTTTCCCTAGGCCATTCTGGTTAAGCGTTCGGAGCAGCAGAATTGCGAAAAATTTTTTGCCTTCTCAACCATTTCTTGTCTTCAAACTCCCATATCTCGCGAACGGATTGACCTAACCCAAAAATTCCTATTGCATCTGAAAGTAGAAACTCGCCCGATTACAACGGTATGTGTATTTTTTCCCTAGGCCATTCTGGTTAAGCGTTCGGAGCAGCAGAATTGCGAAAAATTTTTTGCCTTCTCAACCATTTCTTGGCTTCAAACTCCCATATCTCGCGAACAGACTGACCTAACCCAAAAAATCCTACTGCATCTGAAAGTAGAAACTCGCCCGATTACAACGGTATGTGTATTTTTTCCCTAGGCCATTCTGGTTAAGCGTTTGGAGCAGCAGAATTGTGAAAAATTTTTTGCCTTCTCTACCATTTCTTGGCTTCAAACTCCCATATCTCTCGAACGGATTGACCTAACGCAAAAATTCCTATTGCATCTGATAGTAGAAACTCGCCCGATTACAACGGTATGTGTATTTTTTCCCTAGGCCATTCTGGTTAAGCGTTTGGAGCAGCAGAATTGCGAAAAATTTTTTGCCTTCTCAACCATTTCTTGGCTTCAAAGTCCCATATCTCGCGAACGGATTGACCTAACCCAAAAATTCCTATTGCATCTGATAGTAGAAACTCGCCCGATTACAACGGTATGTGTATTTTTTCCCTAGGCCATTCTGGTTAAGCGTTTGGAGCAGCAGAATTGCGAAAAATTTTTTGCCTTCTCAACCATTTCTTGTCTTGAAACTCCCATATCTCGCGAACGGATTGACCTAACCCAAAAATTCCTATTGCATCTGAAAGTAGAAACTCGCCCGATTACAACGGTATGTGCATTTTTTCCTTAGGCCGTTCTGGTTAAGCGTTTGGAGCAGCAGAATTGCGAAAAATTTTTTGCCTTCTCAACCATTTCTTGGCTTCAAACTGCCATATCTCGCGAACGGATTGACCTAACCCAAAAATTCCTATTGCATCTGAAAGTAGAAACTCGCCCGATTAAAACGGTATGTGTATTTTTTCCCTAGGCCATTCTGGTTAAGCGTTTGGAGCAGCAGAATTGTGAAAAATTTTTTGCCTTCTCTACTATTTCTTGGCTTCAAACTCCCATATCTCGCGAACGGATTGATCTAACGCAAAAATTCCTATTGCATCTGAAAGTAGAATCTCGCCCGATTACAACGGTATGAGTATTTTTTCCCTAGGCCATTCTGGTTAAGCGTTCGGAGCAGCAGAATTGCGAAAAATTTTTTGCCTTCTCAACCATTTCTTGTCTTCAAACTCCCATATCTCGCGAACGGATTGACCTAACCCAAAAATTCCTATTGCATCTGAAAGTAGAAACTCGCCCGATTACAACGGTATGTGTATTTTTTCCCTAGGCCATTCTGGTTAAGCGTTCGGAGCAGCAGAATTGCGAAAAATTTTTTGCCTTCTCAACCATTTCTTGGCTTCAAACTCCCACATCTCGCGAACAGACTGACCTAACCCAAAAATTCCTATTGCATCTGTAAGTAGAAACTCGCCCGATTACAGCGGTATGTGTATTTTTTCCCTTGGCCATTTTGGTTAAGCGTTTGGAGCAGCAGAATTGCGAAAAAGTTTTTGCCTTCTCAACCATTTCTTGGCTTCAAACTCCCATATCTCGCGAACGGATTGACCTAACCCAAAAATTCCTATTGCGTCTGAAAGTAGAAACTCGCCCGATTACAACGGTATGTGTATTTTTTCCCTAGGCCATTCTGGTTAAGCGTTTGGAGCAGCAGAATTGTGAAATATTTTTTGCCTTCTCTACCATTTCTTGGCTTCAAACTCCCATATCTCGCGAACGGATTGACCTAACGCAAAAATTCCTATTGCATCTGAAAGTAGAAACTCGCCCGATTACAACGGTATGTTTATTTTTTCCCTAGGCCATTCTACTTAAGCGTTGGGAGCAGCAGAATTGCGAAAAATTTTTTGGCTTCTCAACCATTTCTTGGCTTCAAACTCCCATATCTCGCGAACGGATTGACCTAACGCAAAAATTCCTATTGCATCTGAAAGTAGAAACTCGCCCGATTACAACGGTATGTGTATTTTTTCCCAAGGCCATTCTGGTTAAGCGTTTGGAGCAGCAGAATTGCGAAAAAATTTTTGCCTTCTCAACCATTTCTTGGCTTCAAAGTCCCATATCTCGCGAACGGATTGACCTAACCCCAAAATTCCTATTGCATCTGAAAGTAGAAACTCGCCCGATTACAGCGGTATGTGTATTTTTTCCCTGGGCCATTCTGGTTAAGCGTTTGGAGCAGCAGAATTGCGAAAAATTTTTTGCCTTCTCAACCATTTCTTGGCTTCAAAGTCCCATATCTCGCGAACGGATTGACCTAACCCAAAAATTCCTATTGCATCTGAAAGTAGAAACTCGCCCGATTACAAAGGTATGTGTATTTTTTCCCTAGGCCATTCTGGTTAAGCGTTTGGAGCAGCAGAATTGCGAAAAATTTTTTGCCTTCTCAACTATTTCTTGTCTTCAAACTCCCATATCTCGCGAACGGATTGACCTAACCCAAAAATTCCTATTGGATCTGAAAGTAGAAACACGCCCGATTACAACGGTATCTGTATTTTTTCCCTAGGCCATTCTGGTTAAGCGTTCGGAGCAGCAGAATTGCGAAAAATTTTTTGCCTTCTCAACCATTTCTTGGCTTCAAACTCCCATATCTCGAGAACAGACTGACCTAACCCAAAAATTCCTATTGCACCTGAAAGTAGAAACTCGCCCGATTACAACGGTTTGTGTATTTTTTCCCTAGGCCATTCTGGTTAAGCGTTTGGAGCAGCAGAAGTGCGAAAAATTTGTTGTCTTCTCAACCATTTCTTAGCTTCAAACTCCCATATCTCGCGAACGGATTGACGTAACCCAAAAATTCCTATTGCACCTGAAAGTAGAAACTCGCCCGATTACAACGGTATGTGTATTTTTTCCCTAGGCCATTCTGGTTAAGCGTTTGGAGCAGCAGAATTGCGAAAAATTTTTTGCCTTCTCAACCATTTCTTGGATTCAAAGTCCCATATCTCTCGAACGGATTGACCTAACGCAAAAATTCCTATTGCATCTGTAAGTAGAAACTCGCCCGATTACAGCGGTATGTGTATTTTTTCCCTTGGCCATTTTGGTTAAGCGTTTGGAGCAGCAGAATTGCGAAAAAGTTTTTGCCTTCTCAACCATTTCTTGGCTTCAAACTCCCATATCTCGCGAACGGATTGACCTAACCCAAAAATTCCTATTGCGTCTGAAAGTAGAAACTCGCCCGATTACAACGGAATGTGTATTTTTTCCCTAGGCCATTCTGGTTAAGCGTTTGGAGCAGCAGAATTGTGAAATATTTTTTGCCTTCTCTACCATTTCTTGGCTTCAAACTCCCATATCTCGCGAACGGATTGACCTAACGCAAAAATTCCTATTGCATCTGAAAGTAGAAACTCGCCCGATTACAACGGTATGTTTATTTTTTCCCTAGGCCATTCTAGTTAAGCGTTGGGAGCAGCAGAATTGCGAAAAATTTTTTGGCTTCTCAACCATTTCTTGGCTTCAAACTCCCATATCTCGCGAACGGATTGACCTAACGCAAAAATTCCTATTGCATCTGAAAGTAGAAACTCGCCCGATTACAACGGTATGTGTATTTTTTCCCTAGGCCATTCTGGTTAAGCGTTTGGAGCAGCAGAATTGCGAAAAATTTTTTGCCTTCTCAACCATTTCTTGGCTTCAAAGTCCCATATCTCGCGAACGGATTGACCTAACCCCAAAATTCCTATTGCATCTGAAAGTAGAAACTCGCCCGATTACAGCGGTATGTGTATTTTTTCCCTGGGCCATTCTGCTTAAGCGTTTGGAGCAGCAGAATTGCGAAAAATTTTTTGCCTTCTCAACCATTTCTTGGCTTCAAAGTCCCATATCTCGCGAACGGATTGACCTAACCCAAAAATTCCTATTGCATCTGAAAGTAGAAACTCGCCCGATTACAAAGGTATGTGTATTTTTTCCCTAGGCCATTCTGGTTAAGCGTTTGGAGCAGCAGAATTGCGAAAAATTTTTTGCCTTCTCAACTATTTCTTGTCTTCAAACTCCCATATCTCGCGAACGGATTGACCTAACCCAAAAATTCCTATTGCATCTGAAAGTAGAAACACGCCCGATTACAACGGTATCTGTATTTTTTCCCTAGGCCATTCTGGTTAAGCGTTTGGAGCAGCAGAATTGCGAAAAATTTTTTGCCTTCTCAACAATTTCTTGGCTTCAAACTCCCATATCTCGCGAACGAATTGACCTAACCCAAAAATTCCTATTGCACCTGAAAGTAGAAACTCGCCCGATTACAACGGTATGTGTATTTTTTCCCTAGGCCATTCTGGTTAAGCGTTTGGAGCAGCAGAACTGCGAAAAATTTGTTGTCTTCTCAACCATTTCTTAGCTTCAAACTCCCATATCTCGCGAACGGATTGACGTAACCCAAAAATTCCTATTGCATCTGAAAGTAGAAACTCGCCCGATTACAACGGTATGTGTATTTTTTCCCTAGGCCATTCTGGTTAAGCGTTTGGAGCAGCAGAATTGCGAAAAATTTTTTGCCTTCTCAACCATTTCTTGGCTTCAAAGTCCCATATCTCGCGAACGGATTGACCTAGCCCAAAAATTCCTATTGCATCTGAAAGTAGAAACTCGCCCGATTACAACGGTATGTGTATTTTTCCCCTAGGCCATTCTGGTTAAGCGTTTGGAGCAGCAGAATTGTGAAAAATTTTTTGCCTTCTCTACCATTTCTTGACTTCAAACTCCCATATCTCGCGAACGGATTGACCTAACCCAAAAATTCCTATTGCATCTGAAAGTAGAAACTCGCCCGATTACAACGGTATGTGTATTTTTTCCCTAGGCCATTCTGGTTAAGCGTTTGGAGCAGCAGAATTGCGAAAAATTTTTTGCCTTCTCAACCATTTCTTGTCTTGAAACTCCCATATCTCGCGAACGGATTGACCTAACCCAAAAATTCCTATTGCATCTGAAAGTAGAAACTCGCCCGATTACAACGGTATGTGTATTTTTTCCTTAGGCCGTTCTGGTTAAGCGTTTGGAGCAGCAGAATTGCGAAAAATTTTTTACCTTCTCAACCATTTCTTGGCTTCAAACTGCCATATCTCGCGAACGGATTGACCTAACCCAAAAATTCCTATTGCATCTGAAAGTAGAAACTCGCCCGACTAAAACGGTATGTGTATTTTTTCCCTAGGCCATTCTGGTTAAGCGTTTGGAGCAGCAGAAATGTGAAAAATTTTTTGCCTTCTCTACCATTTCTTGGCTTCAAACTCCCATATCTCGCGAACGGATTGACCTAACGCAAAAATTCCTATTGCATCTGAAAGTAGAATCTCGCCCGATTACAACGGTATGTGTATTTTTTCCCTAGGCCATTCTGGTTAAGCGTTCGGAGCAGCAGAATTGCGAAAAATTTTTTGCCTTCTCAACCATTTCTTGTCTTCAAACTCCCATATCTCGCGAACGGATTGACCTAACCCAAAAATTCCTATTGCATCTGAAAGTAGAAACTCGCCCGATTACAACGGTATGTGTATTTTTTCCCTAGGCCATTCTGGTTAAGCGTTCGGAGCAGCAGAATTGCGAAAAATTTTTTGCCTTCTCAACCATTTCTTGGCTTCAAAGTCCCATATCTCGCGAACGGATTGACCTAACCCCAAAATTCCTATTGCATCTGAAAGTAGAAACTCGCCCGATTACAGCGGTATGTGTATTTTTTCCCTGGGCCATTCTGGTTAAGCGTTTGGAGCAGCAGAATTGCGAAAAATTTTTTGCCTTCTCAACCATTTCTTGGCTTCAAAGTCCCATATCTCGCGAACGGATTGACCTAACCCAAAAATTCCTATTGCATCTGAAAGTAGAAACACGCCCGATTACAACGGTATCTGTATTTTTTCCCTAGGCCATTCTGGTTAAGCGTTCGGAGCAGCAGAATTGCGAAAAATTTTTTGCCTTCTCAACCATTTCTTGGCTTCAAACTCCCATATCTCGAGAACAGACTGACCTAACCCAAAAATTCCTATTGCACCTGAAAGTAGAAACTCGCCCGATTACAACGGTTTGTGTATTTTTTCCCTAGGCCATTCTGGTTAAGCGTTTGGAGCAGCAGAAGTGCGAAAAATTTGTTGTCTTCTCAACCATTTCTTAGCTTCAAACTGCCATATCTCGCGAACGGATTGACCTAACCCAAAAATTCCTATTGCATCTGAAAGTAGAAACTCGCCCGACTAAAACGGTATGTGTATTTTTTCCCTAGGCCATTCTGGTTAAGCGTTTGGAGCAGCAGAAATGTGAAAAATTTTTTGCCTTCTCAACCATTTCTTGTCTTCAAACTCCCATATCTCGCGAACGGATTGACCTAACCCAAAAATTCCTATTGCACCTGAAAGTAGAAACTCGCCCGATTACAACGGTTTGTGTATTTTTTCCCTAGGCCATTCTGGTTAAGCGTTTGGAGCAGCAGAAGTGCGAAAAATTTGTTGTCTTCTCAACCATTTCTTAGCTTCAAACTCCCATATCTCGCGAACGGATTGACGTAACCCAAAAATTCCTATTGCACCTGAAAGTAGAAACTCGCCCGATTACAACGGTATGTGTATTTTTTCCCTAGGCCATTCTGGTTAAGCGTTTGGAGCAGCAGAATTGCGAAAAATTTTTTGCCTTCTCAACAATTTCTTGGCTTCAAACTCCCATATCTCGCGAACGAATTGACCTAACCCAAAAATTCCTATTGCATCTGAAAGTAGAAACTCGCCCGATTACAACGGTATGTGTATTTTTTCCTTAGGCCGTTCTGGTTAAGCGTTTGGAGCAGCAGAATTGCGAAAAATTTTTTACCTTCTCAACCATTTCTTGGCTTCAAACTGCCATATCTCGCGAACGGATTGACCTAACCCAAAAATTCCTATTGCATCTGAAAGTAGAAACTCGCCCGACTAAAACGGTATGTGTATTTTTTCCCTAGGCCATTCTGGTTAAGCGTTTGGAGCAGCAGAATTGTGAAAAATTTTTTGCCTTCTCTACCATTTCTTGGCTTCAAACTCCCATATCTCGCGAACGGATTGACCTAACGCAAAAATTCCTATTGCATCTGAAAGTAGAATCTCGCCCGATTACAACGGTATGTGTATTTTTTCCCTAGGCCATTCTGGTTAAGCTTTCGGAGCAGCAGAATTGCGAAAAATTTTTTGCTTTCTCAACCATTTCTTAGCTTCAAACTCCCATATCTCGCGAACGGATTGACCTAACCCAAAAATTCCTGTTGCATCTGAAAGTAGAAACTCGCCCGATTACAAAGGTATGTGTATTTTTTCCCTAGGCCAGTCTGGTTAAGCGTTTGGAGCAGCAGAATTGCGAAAAATTTTTTGCCTTCTCAACCATTTCTTGTCTTCAAACTCCCATATCTCGCGAACGGATTGACCTAACCCAAAAATTCCTATTGCATCTGAAAGTAGAAACTCGCCCGATTACAACGGTATGTGTATTTTTTCCCTAGGCCATTCTGGTTAAGCGTTCGGAGCAGCAGAATTGCGAAAAATTTTTTGCCTTCTCAACCATTTCTTGGCTTCAAACTCCCATATCTCGCGAACAGACTGACCTAACCCAAAAATTCCTATTGCATCTGAAAGTAGAAACTCGCCCGATTACAACGGTATGTGTATTTTTTCCCTAGGCCATTCAGGTTAAGCGTTTGGAGCAGCAGAATTGTGAAAAATTTTTTGCCTTCTCTACCATTTCTTGGCTTCAAACTCCCATATCTCTCGAACGGATTGACCTAACGCAAAAATTCCTATTGCATCTGAAAGTAGAAACTCGCCCGATTACAACGGTATGTGTATTTTTTCCCTAGGCCATTCTGGTTAAGCGTTTGGAGCAGCAGAATTGCGAAAAATTTTTTGCCTTCTCAACCATTTCTTGGCTTCAAAGTCCCATATCTCGCGAACGGATTGACCTAACCCAAAAATTCCTGTTGCATCTGAAAGTAGAAACTCGCCCGATTACAAAGGTATGTGTATTTTTTCCCTAGGCCATTCTGGTTAAGCGTTCGGAGCAGCAGAATTGCGAAAAATTTTTTGCTTTCTCAACCATTTCTTAGCTTCAAACTCCCATATCTCGCGAACGGATTGACCTAACCCAAAAATTCCTGTTGCATCTGAAAGTAGAAACTCGCCCGATTACAAAGGTATGTGTATTTTTTCCCTAGGCCATTCTGGTTAAGCGTTTGGAGCAGCAGAATTGCGAAAAATTTTTTGCCTTCTCAACCATTTCTTGTCTTCAAACTCCCATATCTCGCGAACGGATTGACCTAACCCAAAAATTCCTATTGCATCTGAAAGTAGAAACTCGCCCGATTACAACGGTATGTGTATTTTTTCCCTAGGCCATTCTGGTTAAGCGTTCGGAGCAGCAGAATTGCGAAAAATTTTTTGCCTCCTCAACCATTTCTTGGCTTCAAACTCCCATATCTCGAGAACAGACTGACCTAACCCAAAAATTCCTATTGCACCTGAAAGTAGAAACTCGCCCGATTACAACGGTTTGTGTATTTTTTCCCTAGGCCATTCTGGTTAAGCGTTTGGAGCAGCAGAAGTGCGAAAAATTTGTTGTCTTCTCAACCATTTCTTAGCTTCAAACTCCCATATCTCGCGAACGGATTGACGTAACCCAA
This sequence comes from Ptiloglossa arizonensis, assembly GCF_051014685.1. Taxonomy (NCBI): domain Eukaryota; kingdom Metazoa; phylum Arthropoda; class Insecta; order Hymenoptera; family Colletidae; genus Ptiloglossa; species Ptiloglossa arizonensis. The sequence continues at coordinate 49,441 of NW_027479460.1, forward strand.
AAATTCCTATTGCACCTGAAAGTAGAAACTCGCCCGATTACAACGGTATGTGTATTTTTTCCCTAGGCCATTCTGGTTAAGCGTTTGGAGCAGCAGAATTGCGAAAAATTTTTTGCCTTCTCAACAATTTCTTGGCTTCAAACTCCCATATCTCGCGAACGAATTGACCTAACCCAAAAATTCCTATTGCATCTGAAAGTAGAAACTCGCCCGATTACAACGGTATGTGTATTTTTTCCTTAGGCCGTTCTGGTTAAGCGTTTGGAGCAGCAGAATTGCGAAAAATTTTTTACCTTCTCAACCATTTCTTGGCTTCAAACTGCCATATCTCGCGAACGGATTGACCTAACCCAAAAATTCCTATTGCATCTGAAAGTAGAAACTCGCCCGACTAAAACGGTATGTGTATTTTTTCCCTAGGCCATTCTGGTTAAGCGTTTGGAGCAGCAGAATTGTGAAAAATTTTTTGCCTTCTCTACCATTTCTTGGCTTCAAACTCCCATATCTCGCGAACGGATTGACCTAACGCAAAAATTCCTATTGCATCTGAAAGTAGAATCTCGCCCGATTACAACGGTATGTGTATTTTTTCCCTAGGCCATTCTGGTTAAGCTTTCGGAGCAGCAGAATTGCGAAAAATTTTTTGCTTTCTCAACCATTTCTTAGCTTCAAACTCCCATATCTCGCGAACGGATTGACCTAACCCAAAAATTCCTGTTGCATCTGAAAGTAGAAACTCGCCCGATTACAAAGGTATGTGTATTTTTTCCCTAGGCCAGTCTGGTTAAGCGTTTGGAGCAGCAGAATTGCGAAAAATTTTTTGCCTTCTCAACCATTTCTTGTCTTCAAACTCCCATATCTCGCGAACGGATTGACCTAACCCAAAAATTCCTATTGCATCTGAAAGTAGAAACTCGCCCGATTACAACGGTATGTGTATTTTTTCCCTAGGCCATTCTGGTTAAGCGTTCGGAGCAGCAGAATTGCGAAAAATTTTTTGCCTTCTCAACCATTTCTTGGCTTCAAACTCCCATATCTCGCGAACAGACTGACCTAACCCAAAAATTCCTATTGCATCTGAAAGTAGAAACTCGCCCGATTACAACGGTATGTGTATTTTTTCCCTAGGCCATTCAGGTTAAGCGTTTGGAGCAGCAGAATTGTGAAAAATTTTTTGCCTTCTCTACCATTTCTTGGCTTCAAACTCCCATATCTCTCGAACGGATTGACCTAACGCAAAAATTCCTATTGCATCTGAAAGTAGAAACTCGCCCGATTACAACGGTATGTGTATTTTTTCCCTAGGCCATTCTGGTTAAGCGTTTGGAGCAGCAGAATTGCGAAAAATTTTTTGCCTTCTCAACCATTTCTTGGCTTCAAAGTCCCATATCTCGCGAACGGATTGACCTAACCCAAAAATTCCTGTTGCATCTGAAAGTAGAAACTCGCCCGATTACAAAGGTATGTGTATTTTTTCCCTAGGCCATTCTGGTTAAGCGTTCGGAGCAGCAGAATTGCGAAAAATTTTTTGCTTTCTCAACCATTTCTTAGCTTCAAACTCCCATATCTCGCGAACGGATTGACCTAACCCAAAAATTCCTGTTGCATCTGAAAGTAGAAACTCGCCCGATTACAAAGGTATGTGTATTTTTTCCCTAGGCCATTCTGGTTAAGCGTTTGGAGCAGCAGAATTGCGAAAAATTTTTTGCCTTCTCAACCATTTCTTGTCTTCAAACTCCCATATCTCGCGAACGGATTGACCTAACCCAAAAATTCCTATTGCATCTGAAAGTAGAAACTCGCCCGATTACAACGGTATGTGTATTTTTTCCCTAGGCCATTCTGGTTAAGCGTTCGGAGCAGCAGAATTGCGAAAAATTTTTTGCCTCCTCAACCATTTCTTGGCTTCAAACTCCCATATCTCGAGAACAGACTGACCTAACCCAAAAATTCCTATTGCACCTGAAAGTAGAAACTCGCCCGATTACAACGGTTTGTGTATTTTTTCCCTAGGCCATTCTGGTTAAGCGTTTGGAGCAGCAGAAGTGCGAAAAATTTGTTGTCTTCTCAACCATTTCTTAGCTTCAAACTCCCATATCTCGCGAACGGATTGACGTAACCCAAAAATTCCTATTGCACCTGAAAGTAGAAACTCGCCCCATTACAACGGTATGTGTATTTTTTCCCTAGGCCATTCTGGTTAAGCGTTTGGAGCAGCAGAATTGCGAAAAATTTTTTGCCTTCTCAACAATTTCTTGGCTCCAAACTCCCATATCTCGCGAACGAATTGACCTAACCCAAAAATTCCTATTGCACCTGAAAGTAGAAACTCGCCCGATTACAACGGTATGTGTATTTTTTCCCTAGGCCATTCTGGTTAAGCGGTTGGAGCAGCAGAACTGCGAAAAATTTGTTGTCTTCTCAACCATTTCTTAGCTTCAAACTCCCATATCTCGCGAACGGATTGACGTAACCCAAAAATTCCTATTGCATCTGAAAGTAGAAACTCGCCCGATTACAACGGTATGTGTATTTTTTCCCTAGGCCATTCTGGTTAAGCGTTTGGAGCAGCAGAATTGCGAAAAATTTTTTGCCTTCTCAACCATTTCTTGGCTTCAAAGTCCCATATCTCGCGAACGGATTGACCTAGCCCAAAAATTCCTATTGCATCTGAAAGTAGAAACTCGCCCGATTACAACGGTATGTGCATTTATCCCCTAGGTCATTCTGGTTAAGCGTTTGGAGCAGCAGAATTGTGAAAAATTTTTTGCCTTCTCTACCATTTCTTGACTTCAAACTCCCATATCTCGCGAACGGATTGACCTAACCCAAAAATTCCTATTGCATCTGAAAGTAGAAACTCGCCCGATTACAACGGTATGTGTATTTTTTCCCTAGGCCATTCTGGTTAAGCGGTTGGAGCAGCAGAACTGCGAAAAATTTGTTGTCTTCTCAACCATTTCTTAGCTTCAAACTCCCATATCTCGCGAACGGATTGACGTAACCCAAAAATTCCTATTGCACCTGAAAGTAGAAACTCGCCCGATTACAAAGGTATGTGTATTTTTTCCCTAGGCCATTCTGGTTAAGCGTTTGGAGCAGCAGAATTGCGAAAAATTTTTTGCCTTCTCAACTATTTCTTGTCTTCAAACTCCCATATCTCGCGAACGGATTGACCTAACCCAAAAATTCCTATTGGATCTGAAAGTAGAAACACGCCCGATTACAACGGTATCTGTATTTTTTCCCTAGGCCATTCTGGTTAAGCGTTCGGAGCAGCAGAATTGCGAAAAATTTTTTGCCTTCTCAACCATTTCTTGGCTTCAAACTCCCATATCTCGAGAACAGACTGACCTAACCCAAAAATTCCTATTGCACCTGAAAGTAGAAACTCGCCCGATTACAACGGTTTGTGTATTTTTTCCCTAGGCCATTCTGGTTAAGCGTTTGGAGCAGCAGAAGTGCGAAAAATTTGTTGTCTTCTCAACCATTTCTTAGCTTCAAACTCCCATATCTCGCGAACGGATTGACGTAACCCAAAAATTCCTATTGCACCTGAAAGTAGAAACTCGCCCGATTACAACGGTATGTGTATTTTTTCCCTAGGCCATTCTGGTTAAGCGTTTGGAGCAGCAGAATTGCGAAAAATTTTTTGCCTTCTCAACCATTTCTTGGATTCAAAGTCCCATATCTCGCGAACAGATTGACCTAACCCAAAAATTCCTATTGCATCTGAAAGTAGAAACTCGCCCGATTACAACGGTATATGTATTTTTTCCCTAGGCCATTCTGGTTAAGCGTTTGGAGCAGCAGAATTGTGAAAAATTTTTTGCCTTCTCTACCATTTCTTGACTTCAACTCCCATATCTCGCGAACGGATTGACCTAACCCAAAAATTCCTATTGCATCTGAAAGTAGAAACTCGCCCGATTACAACGGTATGTGTATTTTTTCCCTAGGCCATTCTGGTTAAGCGTTTGGAGCAGCAGAATTGCGAAAAATTTTTTGCCTTCTCAACAATTTCTTGGCTTCAAACTCCCATATCTCGCGAACGAATTGACCTAACCCAAAAATTCCTATTGCACCTGAAAGTAGAAACTCGCCCGATTACAACGGCATGTGTATTTTTTCCCTAGGCCATTCTGGTTAAGCGTTTGGAGCAGCAGAACTGCGAAAAATTTGTTGTCTTCTCAACCATTTCTTAGCTTCAAACTCCCATATCTCGCGAACGGATTGACGTAACCCAAAAATTCCTATTGCATTTGAAAGTAGAAACTCGCCCGATTACAACGGTATGTGTATTTTTTCCCTAGGCCATTCTGGTTAAGCGTTTGGAGCAGCAGAATTGCGAAAAATTTTTTGCCTTCTCAACCATTTCTTGGCTTCAAAGTCCCATATCTCTCGAACGGATTGACCTAACGCAAAAATTCCTATTGCATCTGTAAGTAGAAACTCGCCCGATTACAGCGGTATGTGTATTTTTTCCCTTGGCCATTTTGGTTAAGCGTTTGGAGCAGCAGAATTGCGAAAAAGTTTTTGCCTTCTCAACCATTTCTTGGCTTCAAACTCCCATATCTCGCGAACGGATTGACCTAACCCAAAAATTCCTATTGCGTCTGAAAGTAGAAACTCGCCCGATTACAACGGTATGTGTATTTTTTCCCTAGGCCATTCTGGTTAAGCGTTTGGAGCAGCAGAATTGTGAAATATTTTTTGCCTTCTCTACCATTTCTTGGCTTCAAACTCCCATATCTCGCGAACGGATTGACCTAACGCAAAAATTCCTATTGCATCTGAAAGTAGAAACTCGCCCGATTACAACGGTATGTTTATTTTTTCCCTAGGCCATTCTAGTTAAGCGTTGGGAGCAGCAGAATTGCGAAAAATTTTTTGGCTTCTCAACCATTTCTTGGCTTCAAACTCCCATATCTCGCGAACGGATTGACCTAACGCAAAAATTCCTATTGCATCTGAAAGTAGAAACTCGCCCGATTACAACGGTATGTGTATTTTTTCCCTAGGCCATTCTGGTTAAGCGTTTGGAGCAGCAGAATTGCGAAAAATTTTTTGCCTTCTCAACTATTTCTTGTCTTCAAACTCCCATATCTCGCGAACGGATTGACCTAACCCAAAAATTCCTATTGGATCTGAAAGTAGAAACACGCCCGATTACAACGGTATCTGTATTTTTTCCCTAGGCCATTCTGGTTAAGCGTTCGGAGCAGCAGAATTGCGAAAAATTTTTTGCCTTCTCAACCATTTCTTGGCTTCAAACTCCCATATCTCGAGAACAGACTGACCTAACCCAAAAATTCCTATTGCACCTGAAAGTAGAAACTCGCCCGATTACAACGGTTTGTGTATTTTTTCCCTAGGCCATTCTGGTTAAGCGTTTGGAGCAGCAGAAGTGCGAAAAATTTGTTGTCTTCTCAACCATTTCTTAGCTTCAAACTCCCATATCTCGCGAACGGATTGACGTAACCCAAAAATTCCTATTGCACCTGAAAGTAGAAACTCGCCCGATTACAACGGTATGTGTATTTTTTCCCTAGGCCATTCTGGTTAAGCGTTTGGAGCAGCAGAATTGCGAAAAATTTTTTGCCTTCTCAACCATTTCTTGGATTCAAAGTCCCATATCTCGCGAACAGATTGACCTAACCCAAAAATTCCTATTGCATCTGAAAGTAGAAACTCGCCCGATTACAACGGTATATGTATTTTTTCCCTAGGCCATTCTGGTTAAGCGTTTGGAGAAGCAGAATTGTGAAAAATTTTTTGCCTTCTCTACCATTTCTTGACTTCAACTCCCATATCTCGCGAACGGATTGACCTAACCCAAAAATTCCTATTGCATCTGAAAGTAGAAACTCGCCCGATTACAACGGTATGTGTATTTTTTCCCTAGGCCATTCTGGTTAAGCGTTTGGAGCAGCAGAATTGCGAAAAATTTTTTGCCTTCTCAACAATTTCTTGGCTTCAAACTCCCATATCTCGCGAACGAATTGACCTAACCCAAAAATTCCTATTGCACCTGAAAGTAGAAACTCGCCCGATTACAACGGCATGTGTATTTTTTCCCTAGGCCATTCTGGTTAAGCGTTTGGAGCAGCAGAACTGCGAAAAATTTGTTGTCTTCTCAACCATTTCTTAGCTTCAAACTCCCATATCTCGCGAACGGATTGACGTAACCCAAAAATTCCTATTGCATCTGAAAGTAGAAACTCGCCCGATTACAACGGTATGTGTATTTTTTCCCTAGGCCATTCTGGTTAAGCGTTTGGAGCAGCAGAATTGCGAAAAATTTTTTGCCTTCTCAACCATTTCTTGGCTTCAAAGTCCCATATCTCTCGAACGGATTGACCTAACGCAAAAATTCCTATTGCATCTGTAAGTAGAAACTCGCCCCATTACAGCGGTATGTGTATTTTTTCCCTTGGCCATTTTGGTTAAGCGTTTGGAGCAGCAGAATTGCGAAAAAGTTTTTGCCTTCTCAACCATTTCTTGGCTTCAAACTCCCATATCTCGCGAACGGATTGACCTAACCCAAAAATTCCTATTGCGTCTGAAAGTAGAAACTCGCCCGATTACAACGGTATGTGTATTTTTTCCCTAGGCCATTCTGGTTAAGCGTTTGGAGCAGCAGAATTGTGAAATATTTTTTGCCTTCTCTACCATTTCTTGGCTTCAAACTCCCATATCTCGCGAACGGATTGACCTAACGCAAAAATTCCTATTGCATCTGAAAGTAGAAACTCGCCCGATTACAACGGTATGTTTATTTTTTCCCTAGGCCATTCTAGTTAAGCGTTGGGAGCAGCAGAATTGCGAAAAATTTTTTGGCTTCTCAACCATTTCTTGGCTTCAAACTCCCATATCTCGCGAACGGATTGACCTAACGCAAAAATTCCTATTGCATCTGAAAGTAGAAACTCGCCCGATTACAACGGTATGTGTATTTTTTCCCTAGGCCATTCTGGTTAAGCGTTTGGAGCAGCAGAATTGCGAAAAATTTTTTGCCTTCTCAACCATTTCTTGGCTTCAAAGTCCCATATCTCGCGAACGGATTGACCTAACCCCAAAATTCCTATTGCATCTGAAAGTAGAAACTCGCCCGATTACAGCGGTATGTGTATTTTTTCCCTGGGCCATTCTGCTTAAGCGTTTGGAGCAGCAGAATTGCGAAAAATTTTTTGCCTTCTCAACCATTTCTTGGCTTCAAAGTCCCATATCTCGCGAACGGATTGACCTAACCCAAAAATTCCTATTGCATCTGAAAGTAGAAACTCGCCCGATTACAAAGGTATGTGTATTTTTTCCCTAGGCCATTCTGGTTAAGCGTTTGGAGCAGCAGAATTGCGAAAAATTTTTTGCCTTCTCAACTATTTCTTGTCTTCAAACTCCCATATCTCGCGAACGGATTGACCTAACCCAAAAATTCCTATTGCATCTGAAAGTAGAAACACGCCCGATTACAACGGTATCTGTATTTTTTCCCTAGGCCATTCTGGTTAAGCGTTTGGAGCAGCAGAATTGCGAAAAATTTTTTGCCTTCTCAACAATTTCTTGGCTTCAAACTCCCATATCTCGCGAACGAATTGACCTAACCCAAAAATTCCTATTGCACCTGAAAGTAGAAACTCGCCCGATTACAACGGTATGTGTATTTTTTCCCTAGGCCATTCTGGTTAAGCGTTTGGAGCAGCAGAACTGCGAAAAATTTGTTGTCTTCTCGACCATTTCTTAGCTTCAAACTCCCATATCTCGCGAACGGATTGACGTAACCCAAAAATTCCTATTGCATCTGAAAGTAGAAACTCGCCCGATTACAACGGTATGTGTATTTTTTCCCTAGGCCATTCTGGTTAAGCGTTTGGAGCAGCAGAATTGCGAAAAATTTTTTGCCTTCTCAACCATTTCTTGGCTTCAAAGTCCCATATCTCGCGAACGGATTGACCTAGCCCAAAAATTCCTATTGCATCTGAAAGTAGAAACTCGCCCGATTACAACGGTATGTGTATTTTTCCCCTAGGCCATTCTGGTTAAGCGTTTGGAGCAGCAGAATTGTGAAAAATTTTTTGCCTTCTCTACCATTTCTTGACTTCAAACTCCCATATCTCGCGAACGGATTGACCTAACCCAAAAATTCCTATTGCATCTGAAAGTAGAAACTCGCCCGATTACAACGGTATGTGTATTTTTTCCCTAGGCCATTCTGGTTAAGCGTTTGGAGCAGCAGAATTGCGAAAAATTTTTTGCCTTCTCAACCATTTCTTGTCTTGAAACTCCCATATCTCGCGAACGGATTGACCTAACCCAAAAATTCCTATTGCATCTGAAAGTAGAAACTCGCCCGATTACAACGGTATGTGTATTTCTTCCCTAGGCCATTCTAGTTAAGCGTTCGGAGCAGCAGAATTGCGAAAAATTTTTTGCCTTCTAAACCATTTCTTGGCTTCAAACTCCCATATCTCGCGAACAGACTGACCTAACCCAAAAATTCCTATTGCATCTGAAAGTAGAAACTCGCCCGATTACAACGGTATGTGTATTTTTTCCCTAGGCCATTCTGGTTAAGCGTTTGGAGCAGCAGAATTGTGAAAAATTTTTTGCCTTCTCTACCATTTCTTGGCTTCAAACTGCCATATCTCGCGAACGGATAGACCTAACCCAAAAATTCCTATTGCATCTGAAAGTAGAAACTCGCCCGATTACAACGGTATGTTTATTTTTTCCCTAGACCATTCTAGTTAAGCGTTTGGAGCAGCAGAACTGCGAAAAATTTTTTGGCTTCTCAAACATTTCTTGGCTTCAAACTCCCATATCTCGCGAACGGATTGACCTAACGCAAAAATTCCTATTGCATCTGAAAGTAGAAACTCGCCCGATTACAACGGTATGTGTATTTTTTCCCTAGGCCATTCTGGTTAAGCGTTCGGAGCAGCAGAATTGCGAAAAATTTTTTGCCTTCTCAACCATTTCTTGGCTTCAAAGTCCCATATCTCGCGAACGGATTGACCTAACCCCAAAATTCCTATTGCATCTGAAAGTAGAAACTCGCCCGATTACAGCGGTATGTGCATTTTTTCCCTGGGCCATTCTGGTTAAGCGTTTGGAGCAGCAGAATTGCGAAAAATTTTTTGCCTTCTCAACCATTTCTTGGCTTCAAAGTCCCATATCTCGCGAACGGATTGACCTAACCCAAAAATTCCTATTGCATCTGAAAGTAGAAACACGCCCGATTACAACGGTATCTGTATTTTTTCCCTAGGCCATTCTGGTTAAGCGTTCGGAGCAGCAGAATTGCGAAAAATTTTTTGCCTTCTCAACCATTTCTTGGCTTCAAACTCCCATATCTCGAGAACAGACTGACCTAACCCAAATATTCCTATTGCACCTGAAAGTAGAAACTCGCCCAATTACAACGGTTTGTGTATTTTTTCCCTAGGCCATTCTGGTTAAGCGTTTGGAGCAGCAGAAGTGCGAAAAATTTGTTGTCTTCTCAACCATTTCTTAGCTTCAAACTCCCATATCTCGCGAACGGATTGACGTAACCCAAAAATTCCTATTGCACCTGAAAGTAGAAACTCGCCCGATTACAACGGTATGTGTATTTTTTCCCTAGGCCATTCTGGTTAAGCGTTTGGAGCAGCAGAATTGCGAAAAATTTTTTGCCTTCTCAACAATTTCTTGGCTTCAAACTCCCATATCTCGCGAACGAATTGACCTAAGCCAAAAATTCCTATTGCACCTGAAAGTAGAAACTCGCCCGATTACAACGGTATGTGTATTTTTTCCCTAGGCCATTCTGGTTAAGCGGTTGGAGCAGCAGAACTGCGAAAAATTTGTTGTCTTCTCAACCATTTCTTAGCTTCAAACTCCCATATCTCGCGAACGGATTGACGTAACCCAAAAATTCCTATTGCATCTGAAAGTAGAAACTCGCCCGATTACAACGGTATGTGTATTTTTTCCCTAGGCCATTCTGGTTAAGCGTTTGGAGCAGCAGAATTGCGAAAAATTTTTTGCCTTCTCAACCATTTCTTGGCTTCAAAGTCCCATATCTCGCGAACGGATTGACCTAGCCCAAAAATTCCTATTGCATCTGAAAGTAGAAACTCGCCCGATTACAACGGTATGTGCATTTTTCCCCTAGGCCATTCTGGTTAAGCGTTTGGAGCAGCAGAATTGTGAAAAATTTTTTGCCTTCTCTACCATTTCTTGACTTCAAACTCCCATATCTCGCGAACGGATTGACCTAACCCAAAAATTCCTATTACATCTGAAAGTAGAAACTCGCCCGATTACAACGGTATGTGTATTTTTTCCCTAGGCCATTCTGGTTAAGCGTTTGGAGCAGCAGAATTGCGAAAAATTTTTTGCCTTCTCAACCATTTCTTGTCTTGAAACTCCCATATCTCGCGAACGGATTGACCTAACCCAAAAATTCCTATTGCATCTGAAAGTAGAAACTCGCCCGATTACAACGGTATGTGTATTTTTTCCTTAGGCCGTTCTGGTTAAGCGTTTGGAGCAGCAGAATTGCGAAAAATTTTTTGCCTTCTCAACCATTTCTTGGCTTCAAACTGCCATATCTCGCGAACGGATTGACCTAACCCAAAAATTCCTATTGCATCTGAAAGTAGAAACTCGCCCGACTAAAACGGTATGTGTATTTTTTCCCTAGGCCATTCTGGTTAAGCGTTTGGAGCAGCAGAATTGTGAAAAATTTTTTGCCTTCTCTACCATTTCTTGGCTTCAAACTCCCATATCTCGCGAACGGATTGACCTAACGCAAAAATTCCTATTGCATCTGAAAGTAGAATCTCGCCCGATTACAACGGTATGTGTATTTTTTCCCTAGGCCATTCTGGTTAAGCGTTCGGAGCAGCAGAATTGCGAAAAATTTTTTGCTTTCTCAACCATTTCTTAGCTTCAAACTCCCATATCTCGCGAACGGATTGACCTAACCCAAAAATTCCTGTTGCATCTGAAAGTAGAAACTCGCCCGATTACAAAGGTATGTGTATTTTTTCCCTAGGCCATTCTGGTTAAGCGTTTGGAGCAGCAGAATTGCGAAAAATTTTTTGCCTTCTCAACCATTTCTTGTCTTCAAACTCCCATATCTCGCGAACGGATTGACCTAACCCAAAAATTCCTATTGCATCTGAAAGTAGAAACTCGCCCGATTACAACGGTATGTGTATTTTTTCCCTAGGCCATTCTGGTTAAGCGTTCTGAGCAGCAGAATTGCGAAAAATTTTTTGCCTTCTCAACCATTTCTTGGCTTCAAACTCCCATATCTCGCGAACAGACTGACCTAACCCAAAAATTCCTATTGCATCTGAAAGTAGAAACTCGCCCGATTACAACGGTATGTGTATTTTTTCCCTAGGCCATTCAGGTTAAGCGTTTGGAGCAGCAGAATTGTGAAAAATTTTTTGCCTTCTCTACCATTTCTTGGCTTCAAACTCCCATATCTCTCGAACGGATTGACCTAACGCAAAAATTCCTATTGCATCTGAAAGTAGAAACTCGCCCGATTACAACGGTATGTGTATTTTTTCCCTAGGCCATTCTGGTTAAGCGTTTGGAGCAGCAGAATTGCGAAAAATTTTTTGCCTTCTCAACCATTTCTTGGCTTCAAAGTCCCATATCTCGCGAACGGATTGACCTAACCCAAAAATTCCTATTGCATCTGAAAGTAGAAACTCGCCCGATTACAGCGGTATGTGTATTTTTTCCCTTGGCCATTTTGGTTAAGCGTTTGGAGCAGCAGAATTGCGAAAAAGTTTTTGCCTTCTCAACCATTTCTTGGCTTCAAACTCCCATATCTCGCGAACGGATTGACCTAACCCAAAAATTCCTATTGCGTCTGAAAGTAGAAACTCGCCCGATTACAAAGGTATGTGTATTTTTTCCCTAGACCATTCTAGTTAAGCGTTTGGAGCAGCAGAACTGCGAAAAATTTTTTGGCTTCTCAAACATTTCTTGGCTTCAAACTCCCATATCTCGCGAACGGATTGACCTAACGCAAAAATTCCTATTGCATCTGAAAGTAGAAACTCGCCCGATTACAACGGTATGTGTATTTTTTCCCTAGGCCATTCTGATTAAGCGTTTGGAGCAGCAGAATTGTGAAAAATTTTTTGCCTTCTCTACCATTTCTTGGCTTCAAACTCCCATATCTCGCGAACGGATTGACCTAACCCAAAAATTCCTATTGCATCTGAAAGTAGAAACTCGCCCGATTACAACGGTATGTGTATTTTTTCCCTAGGCCATTCTGGTTAAGCGTTCGGAGCAGCAGAATTGCGAAAAATTTTTTGCCTTCTCAACCATTTCTTGGCTTCAAACTCCCATATCTCGCGAACAGACTGACCTAACCCAAAAATTCCTATTGCATCTGAAAGTAAAAACTCGCCCGATTACAACGGTATGTGTATTTTTTCCCTAGGCCATTCTGGTTAAGCGTTTGGAGCAGCAGAATTGTGAAAAATTTTTTGCCTTCTCTACAATTTCTTGGCTTCAAACTCCCATATCTCTCGAACGGATTGACCTAACGCAAAAATTCCTATTGCATCTGAAAGTAGAAACTCGCCCGATTACAACGGTATGTGTATTTTTTCCCTAGGCCATTCTGGTTAAGCGTTTGGAGCAGCAGAATTGCGAAAAATTTTTTGCCTTCTCAACCATTTCTTAGCTTCAAAGTCCCATATCTCGCGAACGGATTGACCTAACCCAAAAATTCCTATTGCATCTGAAAGTAGAAACTCGCCCGATTACAGCGGTATGTGTATTTTTTCCCTAGGCCATTCTGATTAAGCGTTTGGAGCAGCAGAATTGTGAAAAATTTTTTGCCTTCTCTACCATTTCTTGGCTTCAAACTCCCATATCTCGCGAACGGATTGACCTAACCCAAAAATTCCTATTGCATCTGAAAGTAGAAACTCGCCCGATTACAACGGTATGTTTATTTTTTCCCTAGGCCATTCTAGTTAAGCGTTTGGAGCAGCAGAATTGCGAAAAATTTTTTGGCTTCTCAACCATTTCTTGGCTTCAAACTCCCATATCTCGCGAACGGATTGACCTAACCCATAAATTCCTATTGCATCTGAAAGTAGAAACTCGCCCGATTACAGCGGTATGTGTATTTTTTCCCTTGGCCATTTTGGTTAAGCGTTTGGAGCAGCAGAATTGCGAAAAATTTTTTGCCTTCTCAACCATTTCTTGTCTTCAAACTCCCATATCTCGCGAACGGATTGACCTAACCCAAAAATTCCTATTGCATCTGAAAGTAGAAACTCGCCCGATTACAACGGTATGTGTATTTTTTCCCTAGGCCATTCTGGTTAAGCGTTCGGAGCAGCAGAATTGCGAAAAATTTTTTGCCTTCTCAACCATTTCTTAGCTTCAAACTCCCATATCTCGCGAACGGATTGACCTAACCCAAAAATTCCTATTGCATCTGAAAGTAGAAACTCGCCCGATTACAACGGTATGTGTATTTTTTCCCTAGGCCATTCTGGTTAAGCGTTCGGAGCAGCAGAATTGCGAAAAATTTTTTGCCTTCTCAACCATTTCTTGGCTTCAAACTCCCATATCTCGAGAACAGACTGACCTAACCCAAAAATTCCTATTGCATCTGAAAGTAGAAACTCGCCCGATTACAACGGTATGTGTATTTTTTCCCTAGGCCATTCTGATTAAGCGTTTGGAGCAGCAGAATTGTGAAAAATTTTTTGCCTTCTCTACCATTTCTTGGCTTCAAACTCCCATATCTCGCGAACGGATTGACCTAACCCAAAAATTCCTATTGCATCTGAAAGTAGAAACTCGCCCGATTACAACGGTATGTTTATTTTTTCCCTAGGCCATTCTAGTTAAGCGTTTGGAGCAGCAGAATTGCGAAAAATTTTTTGGCTTCTCAACCATTTCTTGGCTTCAAACTCCCATATCTCGCGAACGGATTGACCTAACCCAAAAATTCCTATTGCATCTGAAAGTAGAAACTCGCCCGATTACAGCGGTATGTGTATTATTTCCCTTGGCCATTTTGGTTAAGCGTTTGGAGCAGCAGAATTGCGAAAAATTTTTTGCCTTCTCAACCATTTCTTGTCTTCAAACTCCCATATCTCGCGAACGGATTGACCTAACCCAAAAATTCCTATTGCATCTGAAAGTAGAAACTCGCCCGATTACAACGGTATGTGTATTTTTTCCCTAGGCCATTCTGGTTAAGCGTTCGGAGCAGCAGAATTGCGAAAAAATTTTTGCCTTCTCAACCATTTCTTAGCTTCAAACTCCCATATCTCGCGAACGGATTGACCTAACCCAAAAATTCCTATTGCATCTGAAAGTAGAAACTCGCCCGATTACAACGGTATGTGTATTTTTTCCCTAGGCCATTCTGGTTAAGCGTTCGGAGCAGCAGAATTGCGAAAAATTTTTTGCCTTCTCAACCATTTCTTGGCTTCAAACTCCCATATCTCGAGAACAGACTGACCTAACCCAAAAATTCCTATTGCATCTGAAAGTAGAAACTCGCCCGATTACAACGGTATGTGTATTTTTTCCCTAGGCCATTCTGGTTAAGCGTTTGGAGCAGCAGAATTGCGAAAAATTTTTTGGCTTCTCAAACATTTCTTGGCTTCAAACTCCCATATCTCGCGAACGGATTGACCTAACGCAAAAATTCCTATTGCATCTGAAAGTAGAAACTCGCCCGATTACAACGGTATGTGTATTTTTTCCCTAGGCCATTCTGGTTAAGCGTTTGGAGCAGCAGAATTGCGAAAAATTTTTTGCCTTCTCAACCATTTCTTGGCTTCAAAGTCCCATATCTCGCGAACGGATTGACCTAACCCAAAAATTCCTATTGCATCTGAAAGTAGAAACTCGCCCGATTACAGCGGTATGTGTATTTTTTCCCTGGGCCATTCTGGTTAAGCGTTCGGAGCAGCAGAATTGCGAAAAATTTTTTGCCTTCTCAACCATTTCTTGGCTTCAAACTCCCATATCTCGAGAACAGACTGACCTAACCCAAAAATTCCTATTGCATCTGAAAGTAGAAACTCGCCCGATTACAACGGTATGTGTATTTTTTCCCTAGGCCATTCTGATTAAGCGTTTGGAGCAGCAGAATTGTGAAAAATTTTTTGCCTTCTCTACCATTTCTTGGCTTCAAACTCCCATATCTCGCGAACGGATTGACCTAACCCAAAAATTCCTATTGCATCTGAAAGTAGAAACTCGCCCGATTACAACGGTATGTTTATTTTTTCCCTAGGCCATTCTAGTTAAGCGTTTGCAGCAGCAGAATTGCGAAAAATTTTTTGGCTTCTCAACCATTTCTTGGCTTCAAACTCCCATATCTCGCGAACGGATTGACCTAACCCAAAAATTCCTATTGCATCTGAAAGTAGAAACTCGCCCGATTACAGCGGTATGTGTATTATTTCCCTTGGCCATTTTGGTTAAGCGTTTGGAGCAGCAGAATTGCGAAAAATTTTTTGCCTTCTCAACCATTTCTTGTCTTCAAACTCCCATATCTCGCGAACGGATTGACCTAACCCAAAAATTCCTATTGCATCTGAAAGTAGAAACTCGCCCGATTACAACGGTATGTGTATTTTTTCCCTAGGCCATTCTGGTTAAGCGTTCGGAGCAGCAGAATTGCGAAAAATTTTTTGCCTTCTCAACCATTTCTTAGCTTCAAACTCCCATATCTCGCGAACGGATTGACCTAACCCAAAAATTCCTATTGCATCTGAAAGTAGAAACTCGCCCGATTACAACGGTATGTGTATTTTTTCCCTAGGCCATTCTGGTTAAGCGTTCGGAGCAGCAGAATTGCGAAAAATTTTTTGCCTTCTCAACCATTTCTTGGCTTCAAACTCCCATATCTCGAGAACAGACTGACCTAACCCAAAAATTCCTATTGCATCTGAAAGTAGAAACTCGCCCGATTACAACGGTATGTGTATTTTTTCCCTAGGCCATTCTGGTTAAGCGTTTGGAGCAGCAGAATTGTGAAAAATTTTTTGCCTTCTCTACCATTTCTTGGCTTCAAACTCCCATATCTCGCGAACGGATTGACCTAACCCAAAAATTCCTATTGCATCTGAAAGTAGAAACTCGCCCGATTACAACGGTATGTGTATTTTTTCCCTAGGCCATTCTGGTTAAGCGTTTGGAGCAGCAGAATTGCGAAAAATTTTTTGCCTTCTCAACCATTTCTTGGCTTCAAAGTCCCATATCTCGCGAACGGATTGACCTAACCCAAAAATTCCTATTGCATCTGAAAGTAGAAACTCGCCCGACTACAACGGTATGTGTATTTTTTCCCTAGGCCATTCTGGATAAGCGTTTGGAGCAGCAGAATTGTGAAAAATTTTTTGCCTTCTCAACCATTTCTTAGCTTCAAACTCCCATATCTCTCGAACGGATTGACCTAACGCAAAAATTCCTACTGCATCTGAAAGTAGAAACTCGCCCGATTACAACGTTGTGTGTATTTTTTCCCTAGGCCATTCTGGTTAAGCGTTTGGAGCAGCAGAATTGCGAAAAATTTTTTGCCTTCTCAACCATTTCTTGGCTTCAAACTCCCATATCTCGCGAACGGATTGACCTAACCCAAAAATTCCTATTGCATCTGAAAGTAGAAACTCGCCTGACCACAACGGTATGTGTATTTTTTCCCTTGGCCATTCTGGTTAAGCGTTTGGAGCAGCAGAATTGTGAAAAATTTTTTGCCTTCTCAACCATTTCTTAGCTTCAAACTCCCATATCTCTCGAACGGATTGACCTAACGCAAAAATTCCTATTGCATCTGAAAGTAGAAACTCGCCCGATTACAACGGTATGTGTATTTTTTCCCTAGTCCATTCTGGTTAAGCGTTTGGAGCAGCAGAATTGCGAACAATTTTTTGCCTTCTCAACCATTTCTTGGCTTCAAAGTCCCATTTCTCGCGAACGGATTGACGTAACCCAAAAATTCCTATTGCACCTGAAAGTAGAAACTCGCCCGATTACAACGGTATGTGTATTTTTTCCCTAGGCCATTCTAGTTAAGCATTTGGAGCAGCAGAATTGCGAAAAATTTTTTGCCTTCTCAACCACTTCTTGGCTTCAAAGTCCCATATCTCGCGAACGGATTGACCTAACCCAAAAATTCCTATTGCATCTGAAAGTAGAAACTCGCCCGATTACAACGGTATGTGTATTTTTTCTCTAGGCCATTCTGGTTAAGCGTTTGGAGCAGCAGAAGTGCGAAAAATTTGTTGTCTTCTCAACCATTTCTTGGCTTCAAAGTCCCATATCTCGCGAACGGATTGACCTAACCCAAAAATTCCTATTGCATCTGAAAGTAGAAACTCGCCCGATTACAACGGTATGTGTATTTTTTCCCTAGGCCATTCTGGTTAAGCGTTTGGAGCAGCAGAAGTGCGAAAAATTTTTTGCCTTCTCAACAATTTCTTGGCTTCAAACTCCCATATCTCGCGAACGAATTGACCTAACCCAAAAATTCCTATTGCACCTGAAAGTAGAAACTCGCCCGATTACAACGGTATGTGTATTTTTTCCCTAGGCCATTCTGGTTAAGCGTTTGGAGCAGCAGAACTTCGAAAAATTTGTTGTCTTCTCAACCATTTCTTAGCTTCAAACTCCCATATCTCGCGAACGGATTGACCTAAACCAAAAATTCCTGTTGCATCTGAAAGTAGAAACTCGCCCGATTACAACGGTATGTGTATTTTTTCCCTAGGCCATTCTGGTTAAGCGTTCGGAGCTGCAGAATTGCGAAAAATTTTTTGCCTTCTCAACCATTTCTTGTCTTCAAACTCCCATATCTCGCGAACGGATTGACCTAACCCAAAAATTGCTATTGCATCTGAAAGTAGAAACTCGCCCGATTACAACGGTATGTGTATTTTTTCCCTAGGCCATTCTAGCTAAGCGTTTGGAGCAGCAGAATTGCGAAAAATTTTTTGCCTTCTCAACCATTTCTTGTCTTGAAACTCCCATATCTCGCGAACGGATTGACCTAACCCAAAAATTCCTATTGCATCTGAAAGTAGAAACTCGCCCGATTACAACGGTATGTGTATTTTTTCCTTCGGCCGTTCTGGTTAAGCGTTTGGAGCAGCAGAATTGCGAAAAATTTTTTGCCTTCTCAACCATTTCTTGGCTTCAAACTGCCATATCTCGCGAACGGATTGACCTAACCCAAAAATTCCTATTGCATCTGAAAGTAGAAACTCGCCCGACTAAAACGGTATGTGTATTTTTTCCCTAGGCCATTCTGGTTAAGCGTTTGGAGCAGCAGAATTGTGAAAAATTTTTTGCCTTCTCTACCATTTCTTGGCTTCAAACTCCCATATCTCGCGAACGGATTGACCTAACGCAAAAATTCCTATTGCATCTGAAAGTAGAATCTCGCCCGATTACAACGGTATGTGTATTTTTTCCCTAGGCCATTCTGGTTAAGCGTTCGGAGCAGCAGAATTGCGAAAAATTTTTTGCCTTCTCAACCATTTCTTGGCTTCAAACTCCCATATCTCGCGAACAGACTGACCTAACCCAAAAATTCCTATTGCATCTGAAAGTAGAAACTCGCCCGACTAAAACGGTATGTGTATTTTTTCCCTAGGCCATTCTGGTTAAGCGTTTGGAGCAGCAGAATTGTGAAAAATTTTTTGCCTTCTCTACCATTTCTTGGCTTCAAACTCCCATATCTCGCGAACGGATTGACCTAACGCAAAAATTCCTATTGCATCTGAAAGTAGAATCTCGCCCGATTACAACGGTATGTGTATTTTTTCCCTAGGCCATTCTGGTTAAGCGTTCGGAGCAGCAGAATTGCGAAAAATTTTTTGCCTTCTCAACCATTTCTTGGCTTCAAACTCCCATATCTCGCGAACAGACTGACCTAACCCAAAAATTCCTATTGCATCTGAAAGTAGAAACTCGCCCGATTACAACGGTATGTGTATTTTTTCCCTAGGCCATTCTGGTTAAGCGTTTGGAGCAGCAGAATTGTGAAAAATTTTTTGCCTTCTCTACCATTTCTTGGCTTCAAACTCCCATATCTCGCGAACGGATTGACCTAACGCAAAAATTCCTATTGCATCTGAAAGTAGAATCTCGCCCGATTACAACGGTATGTGTATTTTTTCCCTAGGCCATTCTGGTTAAGCGTTCGGAGCAGCAGAATTGCGAAAAATTTTTTGCCTTCTCAACCATTTCTTGGCTTCAAACTCCCATATCTCGCGAACAGACTGACCTAACCCAAAAATTCCTATTGCATCTGAAAGTAGAAACTCGCCCGATTACAACGGTATGTGTATTTTTTCCCTAGGCCATTCTGGTTAAGCGTTTGGAGCAGCAGAATTGCGAAAAATTTTTTGCCTGCTCAACCATTTCTTGGCTTCAAACTCCCATATCTCTCGAACGGATTGACCTAACGCAAAAATTCCTATTGCATCTGAAAGTAGAAACTCGCCCGATTACAACGGTATCTGTATTTTTTCCCTAGGCCATTCTGGTTAAGCGTTCGGAGCAGCAGAACTGCGAAAAATTTTTTGCCTTCTCAACCATTTCTTGGCTTCAATCTCCCATATCTCGCGAACAGACTGACCTAACCCAAAAAATCCTATTGCATCTGAAAGTAGAAACTCGCCCGATTACAACGGTATGTGTATTTTTTCCCTAGGCCATTCTGGTTAAGCGTTCGGAGCAGCAGAATTGCGAAAAATTTTTTGCCTTCTCTACCATTTCTTGACTTCAAACTCCAATATCTCGCGAACGGATTGAACTAACCCAAAAATTCCTATTGCATCTGAAAGTTGAATCTCGCCCGATTACAACGGTATGTGTATTTTTTCCCTAGGCCATTCTGGTTAAGCGTTCGGAGCAGCAGAATTGCGAAAAATTTTTTGCATTCTCAACCATTTCTTAGCTTCAAACTCCCATATCTCGCGAACGGATTGACCTAACCCAAAAATTCCTGTTGCATCTGAAAGTAGAAACTCGCCCGATTACAAAGGTATGTGTATTTTTTCCCTAGGCCATTCTGGTTAAGCGTTTGGAGCAGCAGAATTGCGAAAAATTTTTTGCCTTCTCAACCATTTCTTGGCTTCAATCTCCCATATCTCGCGAACAGACTGACCTAACCCAAAAAATCCTATTGCATCTGAAAGTAGAAACTCGCCCGATTACAACGGTATGTGTATTTTTTCCCTAGGCCATTCTGGTTAAGCGTTCGGAGCAGCAGAATTGCGAAAAATTTTTTGCCTTCTCTACCATTTCTTGACTTCAAACTCCAATATCTCGCGAACGGATTGAACTAACCCAAAAATTCCTATTGCATCTGAAAGTTGAATCTCGCCCGATTACAACGGTATGTGTATTTTTTCCCTAGGCCATTCTGGTTAAGCGTTCGGAGCAGCAGAATTGCGAAAAATTTGTTGCATTCTCAACCATTTCTTAGCTTCAAACTCCCATATCTCGCGAACGGATTGACCTAACCCAAAAATTCCTGTTGCATCTGAAAGTAGAAACTCGCCCGATTACAAAGGTATGTGTATTTTTTCCCTAGGCCATTCTGGTTAAGCGTTTGGAGCAGCAGAATTGCGAAAAATTCTCTGCCTTC
Source organism: Ptiloglossa arizonensis (assembly GCF_051014685.1). Lineage (NCBI taxonomy): Eukaryota > Metazoa > Arthropoda > Insecta > Hymenoptera > Colletidae > Ptiloglossa > Ptiloglossa arizonensis. The sequence goes on from NW_027479460.1 coordinate 70,091, forward strand.
TCAACCATTTCTTGTCTTCAAACTCCCATATCTCGCGAACGGATTGACCTAACCCAAAAATTCCTATTGCATCTGAAAGTAGAAACTCGCCCGATTACAGCGGTATGTGTATTTTTTCCCTAGGCCATTCTGGTTAAGCGTTCGGAGCAGCAGAATTGCGAAAAATTTTTTGCCTTCTCAACCATTTCTTGGCTTCAAACTCCCATATCTCGCGAACAGACTGACCTAACCCAAAAAATCCTATTGCATCTGAAAGTAGAAACTCGCCCGATTACAACGGTATGTGTATTTTTTCCCTAGGCCATTCTGGTTAAGCGTTTGGAGCAGCAGAATTGTGAAAAATTTTTTGCCTTCTCTACCATTTCTTGGCTTCAAACTCCCATATCTCTCGAACGGATTGACCTAACGCAAAAATTCCTATTGCATCTGAAAGTAGAAACTCGCCCGATTACAACGGTATGTGTATTTTTTCCCTAGGCCATTCTGGTTAAGCGTTTGGAGCAGCAGAATTGCGAAAAATTTTTTGCCTTCTCAACCATTTCTTGGCTTCAAAGTCCCATATCTCGCGAACGGATTGACCTAACCCAAAAATTCCTATTGCATCTGAAAGTAGAAACTCGCGCGACTAAAACGCTATGTGTATTTTTTCCCTAGGCCATTCTGGTTAAGCGTTTGGAGCAGCAGAATTGTGAAAAATTTTTTGCCTTCTCTACCATTTTTTGGCTTCAAACTCCCATATCTCGCGAACGGATAGACCCAACCCAAAAATTCCTATTGCATCTGAAAGTAGAAACTCGCCCGATTACAACGGTATGTTTATTTTTTCCCTAGGCCATTCTAGTTAAGCGTTGGGAGCAGCAGAATTGCGAAAAATTTTTTGGCTTCTCAACCATTCCTTGGCTTCAAACTCCCATATCTCGCGAACGGATTGACCTAACGCAAAAATTCCTATTGCATCTGAAAGTAGAAACTCGCCCGATTACAACGGTATGTGTATTTTTTCCCTAGGCCATTCTAGTTAAGCGTTTGGAGCAGCAGAATTGCGAAAAATTTTTTGCCTGCTCAACCATTTCTTGTCTTGAAACTCCCATATCTCGCGAACGGATTGACCTAACCCAAAAATTCCTATTGCATCTGAAAGTAGAAACTCGCCCGATTACAACGGTATGTGTATTTTTTCCCTAGGCCATTCTGGTTAAGCGTTCGGAGCAGCAGAATTGCGAAAAATTTTTTGCCTTCTCAACCATTTCTTGGCTTCAATCTCCCATATCTCGCGAACAGACTGACCTAACCCAAAAAATCCTATTGCATCTGAAAGTAGAAACTCGCCCGATTACAACGGTATGTGTATTTTTTCCCTAGGCCATTCTGGTTAAGCGTTTGGAGCAGCAGAATTGTGAAAAATTTTTTGCCTTCTCTACCATTTCTTGGCTTCAAACTCCCATATCTCGCGAACGGATTGACATAACGCAAAAATTCCTATTGCATCTGAAAGTAGAATCTCGCCCGATTACAACGGTATGTGTATTTTTTCCCTAGGCCATTCTGGTTAAGCGTTCGGAGCAGCAGAATTGCGAAAAATTTTTTGCCTTCTCAACCATTTCTTGGCTTCAAACTCCCATATCTCGCGAACAGACTGACCTAACCCAAAAATTCCTATTGCATCTGAAAGTAGAAACTCGCCCGATTACAACGGTATGTGTATTTTTTCCCTAGGCCATTCTGGTAAAGCGTTTGGAGCAGCAGAATTGTGAAAAATTTTTTGCCTTCTCTACCATTTCTTGGCTTCAAACTCCCATATCTCTCGAACGGATTGACCTAACGCAAAAATTCCTATTGCATCTGAAAGTAGAAACTCGCCCGATTACAACGGTATCTGTATTTTTTCCCTAGGCCATTCTGGTTAAGCGTTTGGAGCAGCAGAATTGCGAAAAATTTTTTGCCTTCTCAACCATTTCTTGGCTTCAATGTCCCATATCTCGCGAACAGACTGACCTAACCCAAAAATTCCTATTGCATCTGAAAGTAGAAACTCGCCCGATTACAACGGTATGTGTATTTTTTCCCTAGGCCATTCTGGTTAAGCGTTTGGAGCAGCAGAATTGTGAAAAATTTTTTGCCTTCTCTACCATTTCTTGGCTTCAAACTCCCATATCTCTCGAACGGATTGACCTAACGCAAAAATTCCTATTGCATCTGAAAGTAGAAACCCGCCCGATTACAACGGTATGTGTATTTTTTCCCTAGGCCATTCTGGTTAAGCGTTTGGAGCAGCAGAATTGCGAAAAATTTTTTGCCTTCTCAACCATTTCTTGGCTTCAATGTCCCATATCTCGCGAACGGCTTGACCTAACCCAAAAATTCCTATTGCATCTGAAAGTAGAAACTCGCCCGATTACAGCGGTATGTGTATTTTTTCCCTTGGCCATGTTGGTTAAGCGTTTGGAGCAGCAGAATTGCGAAAAAGTTTTTGCCTTCTCAACCATTTCTTGGCTTCAAACTCCCATATCTCGCGAACGGATTGACCTAACCCAAAAATTCCTATTGCGTCTGAAAGTAGAAACTCGCCCGATTACAACGGTATGTGTATTTTTTCCCTAGGCCATTCTGGTTAAGCGTTTGGAGCAGCAGAATTGTCAAAAATTTTTTGCCTTCTCTACCATTTCTTGGCTTCAAACTCCCATATCTCGCGAACGGATTGACCTAACGCAAAAATTCCTATTGCATCTGAAAGTAGAATCTCGCCCGATTACAACGGTATGTGTATTTTTTCCCTAGGCCATTCTGGTTAAGCGTTCGGAGCAGCAGAATTGCGAAAAATTTTTGGCTTCTCAACCATTTCTTAGCTTCAAACTCCCATATCTCGCGAACGGATTGACCTAACCCAAAAATTCCTATTGCATCTGAAAGTAGAAACTCGCCCGATTACAACGGTATGTGTATTTCTTCCCTAGGCCATTCTAGTTAAGCGTTCGGAGCAGCAGAATTGCGAAAAATTTTTTGCCTTCTCAACCATTTCTTGGCTTCAAACTCCCATATCTCGCGAACAGACTCACCTAACCCAAAAATTCCAATTGCATCTGAAAGTAGAAACTCGCCCGATTACAACGGTATGTGTATTTTTTCCCTAGGCCATTCTGGTTAAGCGTTTGGAGCAGCAGAATTGTGAAAAATTTTTTGCCTTCTCTACCATTTTTTGGCTTCAAACTCCCATATCTCGCGAACGGATTGACCTAACCCAAAAATTCCTATTGCATCTGAAAGTAGAAACTCGCCCGATTACAACGGTATGTGTATTTCTTCCCTAGGCCATTCTAGTTAAGCGTTCGGAGCAGCAGAATTGCGAAAAATTTTTTGCCTTCTCAACCATTTCTTGGCTTCAAACTCCCATATCTCGCGAACAGACTCACCTAACCCAAAAATTCCAATTGCATCTGAAAGTAGAAACTCGCCCGATTACAACGGTATGTGTATTTTTTCCCTAGGCCATTCTGGTTAAGCGTTTGGAGCAGCAGAATTGTGAAAAATTTTTTGCCTTCTCTACCATTTTTTGGCTTCAAACTCCCATATCTCGCGAACGGATAGACCTAACCCAAAAATTCCTATTGCATCTGAAAGTAGAAACTCGCCCGATTACAACGGTATGTTTATTTTTTCCCTAGGCCATTCTAGTTAAGCGTTGGGAGCAGCAGAATTGCGAAAAATTTTTTGGCTTCTCAACCATTCCTTGGCTTCAAACTCCCATATCTCGCGAACGGATTGACCTAACGCAAAAATTCCTATTGCATCTGAAAGTAGAAACTCGCCCGATTACAACGGTATGTGTATTTTTTCCCTAGGCCATTCTAGTTAAGCGTTTGGAGCAGCAGAATTGCGAAAAATTTTTTGCCTGCTCAACCATTTCTTGTCTTGAAACTCCCATATCTCGCGAACGGATTGACCTAACCCAAAAATTCCTATTGCATCTGAAAGTAGAAACTCGCCCGATTACAACGGTATGTGTATTTTTTCCCTAGGCCATTCTGGTTAAGCGTTCGGAGCAGCAGAATTGCGAAAAATTTTTTGCCTTCTCAACCATTTCTTGGCTTCAATCTCCCATATCTCGCGAACAGACTGACCTAACCCAAAAAATCCTATTGCATCTGAAAGTAGAAACTCGCCCGATTACAACGGTATGTGTATTTTTTCCCTAGGCCATTCTGGTTAAGCGTTCGGAGCAGCAGAATTGCGAAAAATTTTTTGCCTTCTCTACCATTTCTTGACTTCAAACTCCAATATCTCGCGAACGGATTGACCTAACCCAAAAATTCCTATTGCATCTGAAAGTTGAATCTCGCCCGATTACAACGGTATGTGTATTTTTTCCCTAGGCCATTCTGGTTAAGCGTTCGGAGCAGCAGAATTGCGAAAAATTTTTTGCATTCTCAACCATTTCTTAGCTTCAAACTCCCATATCTCGCGAACGGATTGACCTAACCCAAAAATTCCTGTTGCATCTGAAAGTAGAAACTCGCCCGATTACAAAGGTATGTGTATTTTTTCCCTAGGCCATTCTGGTTAAGCGTTTGGAGCAGCAGAATTGCGAAATATTCTCTGCCTTCTCAACCATTTCTTGTCTTCAAACTCCCATATCTCGCGAACGGATTGACCTAACCCAAAAATTCCTATTGCATCTGAAAGTAGAAACTCGCCCGATTACAACGGTATGTGTATTTTTTCCCTAGGCCATTCTGGTTAAGCGTTCGGAGCAGCAGAATTGCGAAAAATTTTTTGCCTTCTCAACCATTTCTTGGCTTCAAACTCCCATATCTCGCGAACAGACTGACCTAACCCAAAAAATCCTATTGCATCTGAAAGTAGAAACTCGCCCGATTACAACGGTATGTGTATTTTTTCCCTAGGCCATTCTGGTTAAGCGTTTGGAGCAGCAGAATTGTGAAAAATTTTTTGCCTTCTCTACCATTTCTTGGCTTCAAACTCCCATATCTCTCGAACGGATTGACCTAACGCAAAAATTCCTATTGCATCTGAAAGTAGAAACTCGCCCGATTACAACGGTATGTGTATTTTTTCCCTAGGCCATTCTGGTTAAGCGTTTGGAGCAGCAGAATTGCGAAAAATTTTTTGCCTTCTCAACCATTTCTTGGCTTCAAAGTCCCATATCTCGCGAACGGATTGACCTAACCCAAAAATTCCTATTGCATCTGAAAGTAGAAACTCGCCCGACTAAAACGGTATGTGTATTTTTTCCCTAGGCCATTCTGGTTAAGCGTTTGGAGCAGCAGAATTGTGAAAAATTTTTTGCCTTCTCTACCATTTCTTGGCTTCAAACTCCCATATCTCGCGAACGGATTGACATAACGCAAAAATTCCTATTGCATCTGAAAGTAGAAACTCGCCCGATTACAACGGTATGTGTATTTTTTCCCTAGGCCATTCTGGTTAAGCGTTTGGAGCAGCAGAATTGCGAAAAATTCTTTGCCTTCTCAACCATTTCTTGTCTTCAAACTCCCATATCTCGCGAACGGATTGACCTAACCCAAAAATTCCTATTGCATCTGAAAGTAGAAACTCGCCCGATTACAACGGTATGTGTATTTTTTCCCTAGGCCATTTTGGTTAAGCGTTTGGAGCAGCAGAATTGCGAAAAAGTTTTTGCCTTCTCAACCATTTCTTGGCTTCAAACTCCCATATCTCGCGAACGGATTGACCTAACCCAAAAATTCCTATTGCGTCTGAAAGTAGAAACTCGCCCGATTACAACGGTATGTGTATTTTTTCCCTAGGCCATTCTGGTTAAGCGTTTGGAGCAGCAGAATTGTGAAAAATTTTTTGCCTTCTCTACCATTTCTTGGCTTCAAACTCCCATATCTCGCGAACGGATTGACCTAACGCAAAAATTCCTATTGCATCTGAAAGTAGAATCTCGCCCGATTACAACGGTATGTGTATTTTTTCCCTAGGCCATTCTGGTTAAGCGTTCGGAGCAGCAGAATTGCGAAAAATTTTTGGCTTCTCAACCATTTCTTAGCTTCAAACTCTCATATCTCGCGAACGGATTGACCTAACGCAAAAATTCCTATTGCATCTGAAAGTAGAATCTCGCCCGATTACAACGGTATGTGTATTTTTTCCCTAGGACATTCTGGTTAAGCGTTCGGAGCAGCAGAATTGCGAAAAATTTTTGGCTTCTCAACCATTTCTTAGCTTCAAACTCTCATATCTCGCGAACGGATTGACCTAACCCAAAAATTCCTGTTGCATCTGAAAGTAGAAACTCGCCCGATTACAAAGGTATGTGTATTTTTTCCCTAGGCCATTCTGGTTAAGCGTTTGGAGCAGCAGAATTGCGAAAAAATTTTTGCCTTCTCAACAATTTCTTGTCTTCAAACTCCCATATCTCGCGAACGGATTGACCTAACCCAAAAATTCCTATTGCATCTGAAAGTAGAAACTCGCCCGATTACAACGGTATGTGTATTTCTTCCCTAGGCCATTCTAGTTAAGCGTTCGGAGCAGCAGAATTGCGAAAAATTTTTTGCCTCCTCAACCATTTCTTGGCTTCAAACTCCCATATCTCGCGAACAGACTGACCTAACCCAAAAATTCCTATTGCATCTGAAAGTAGAAACTCGCCCGATTACAACGGTATGTGTATTTTTTCCCTAGGCCATTCTGGTTAAGCGTTTGGAGCAGCAGAATTGTGAAAAATTTTTTGCCTTCTCTACCATTTCTTGGCTTCAAACTCCCATATCTCGCGAACGGATAGACCTAACCCAAAAATTCCTATTGCATCTGAAAGTAGAAACTCGCCCGATTACAACGGTATGTTTATTTTTTCCCTAGGCCATTCTAGTTAAGCGTTGGGAGCAGCAGAATTGCGAAAAATTTTTTGGCTTCTCAACCATTTCTTGGCTTCAAACTCCCATATCTCGCGAACGGATTGACGTAACGCAAAAATTCCTATTGCATCTGAAAGTAGAAACTCGCCCGATTACAACGGTATGTGTATTTTTTCCCTAGGCCATTCTGGTTAAGCGTTTGGAGCAGCAGAATTGCGAAAAATTTTTTGCCTTCTCTACCATTTCTTGGCTTCAAAGTCCCATATCTCGCGAACGGATTGACCTAACCCAAAAATTCCTATTGCATCTGAAAGTAGAAACTCGCCCGATTACAGCGGTATGTGTATTTTTTCCCTGGGCCATTCTGGTTAAGCGTTTGGAGCAGCAGAATTGCGAAAAATTTTTTGCCTTCTCAACCATTTCTTGGCTTCAAAGTCCCATATCTCGCGAACGGATTGACCTAACCCAAAAATTCCTATTGCATCTGAAAGTAGAAACTCGCCCGATTACAAAGGTATGTGTATTTTTTCCCTAGGCCATTCTGGTTAAGCGTTTGGAGCAGCAGAATTGTGAAAAATTTTTTGCCTTCTCTACCATTTCTTGACTTCAACTCCCATATCTCGCGAACGGATTGACCTAACCCAAAAATTCCTATTGCATCTGAAAGTAGAAACTCGCCCGATTACAACGGTATGTGTATTTTTTCCCTAGGCCATTCTGGTTAAGCGTTTGGAGCAGCAGAATTGCGAAAAATTTTTTTCCTTCTCAACAATTTCTTGGCTTCAAACTCCCATATCTCGCGAACGAATTGACCTAACCCAAAAATTCCTATTGCACCTGAAAGTAGAAACTCGCCCGATTACAACGGTATGTGTATTTTTTCCCTAGGCCATTCTGGTTAAGCGTTTGGAGCAGCGGAAGTGCGAAAAATTTGTTGTCTTCTCAACCATTTCTTAGCTTCAAACTCCCATATCTCGCGAACGGATTGACGTAACCCAAAAATTCCTATTGCACCTGAAAGTAGAAACTCGCCCGATTACAACGGTATGTGTATTTTTTCCCTAGGCCATTCTGGTTAAGCGTTTGGAGCAGCAGAATTGCGAAAAATTTTTTGCCTTCTCAACCATTTCTTGGATTCAAAGTCCCATATCTCGCGAACAGCTTGACCTAACCCGAAAATTCCTATTGCATCTGAAAGTAGAAACTCGCCCGATTACAACGGTATATGTATTTTTTCCCTAGGCCATTCTGGTTAAGCGTTTGGAGCAGCAGAATTGTGAAAAATTTTTTGCCTTCTCTACCATTTCTTGACTTCAACTCCCATATCTCGCGAACGGATTGACCTAACCCAAAAATTCCTATTGCATCTGAAAGTAGAAACTCGCCCGATTACAACGGTATGTGTATTTTTTCCCTAGGCCATTCTGGTTAAGCGTTTGGAGCAGCAGAATTGCGAAAAATTTTTTGCCTTCTCAACCATTTCTTGGATTCAAAGTCCCATATCTCGCGAACAGCTTGACCTAACCCGAAAATTCCTATTGCATCTGAAAGTAGAAACTCGCCCGATTACAACGGTATATGTATTTTTTCCCTAGGCCATTCTGGTTAAGCGTTTGGAGCAGCAGAATTGTGAAAAATTTTTTGCCTTCTCTACCATTTCTTGACTTCAACTCCCATATCTCGCGAACGGATTGACCTAACCCAAAAATTCCTATTGCATCTGAAAGTAGAAACTCGCCCGATTACAACGGTATGTGTATTTTTTCCCTAGGCCATTCTGGTTAAGCGTTTGGAGCAGCAGAATTGCGAAAAATTTTTTTCCTTCTCAACAATTTCTTGGCTTCAAACTCCCATATCTCGCGAACGAATTGACCTAACCCAAAAATTCCTATTGCACCTGAAAGTAGAAACTCGCCCGATTACAACGGTATGTGTATTTTTTCCCTAGGCCATTCTGGTTAAGCGTTTGGAGCAGCAGAACTGCGAAAAATTTGTTGTCTTCTCAACCATTTCTTAGCTTCAAACTCCCATATCTCGCGAACGGATTGACGTAACCCAAAAATTCCTATTGCATCTGAAAGTAGAAACTCGCCCGATTACAACGGTATGTGTATTTTTTCCCTAGGCCAATCTGGTTAAGCGTTTGGAGCAGCAGAATTGCGAAAAATTTTTTGCCTTCTCAACCATTTCTTGGCTTCAAAGTCCCATATCTCGCGAACGGATTGACCTAACCCAAAAATTCCTATTGCATCTGAAAGTAGAAACTCGCCCGATTACAACGGTATGTGTATTTTTCCCCTAGGCCATTCTGGTTAAGCGTTTGGAGCAGCAGAATTGTGAAAAATTTTTTGCCTTCTCTACCATTTCTTGACTTCAAACTCCCATATCTCGCGAACGGATTGACCTAACCCAAAAATTCCTATTGCATCTGAAAGTAGAAACTCGCCCGATTACAACGGTATGTGTATTTCTTCCCTAGGCCATTCTAGTTAAGCGTTCGGAGCAGCAGAATTGCGAAAAATTTTTTGCCTCCTCAACCATTTCTTGGCTTCAAACTCCCATATCTCGCGAACAGACTGACCTAACCCAAAAATTCCTATTGCACCTGAAAGTAGAAACTCGCCCGATTACAACGGTATGTGTATTTTTTCCCTAGGCCATTCTGGTTAAGCGTTTGGAGCAGCAGAATTGTGAAAAATTTTTTGCCTTCTCTACCATTTCTTGGCTTCAAACTCCCATATCTCGCGAACGGATAGACCTAACCCAAAAATTCCTATTGCATCTGAAAGTAGAAACTCGCCCGATTACAACGGTATGTTTATTTTTTCCCTAGGCCATTCTAGTTAAGCGTTGGGAGCAGCAGAATTGCGAAAAATTTTTTGGCTTCTCAACCATTTCTTGGCTTCAAACTCCCATATCTCGCGAACGGATTGACCTAACGCAAAAATTCCTATTGCATCTGAAAGTAGAAACTCGCCCGATTACAACGGTATGTGTATTTTTTCCCTAGGCCATTCTGGTTAAGCGTCTGGAGCAGCAGAATTGCGAAAAATTTTTTGCCTTCTCTACCATTTCTTGGCTTCAAAGTCCCATATCTCGCGAACGGATTGACCTAACCCAAAAATTCCTATTGCATCTGAAAGTAGAAACTCGCCCGATTACAGCGGTATGTGTATTTTTTCCCTGGGCCATTCTGGTTAAGCGTTTGGAGCAGCAGAATTGCGAAAAATTTTTTGCCTTCTCAACCATTTCTTGGCTTCAAAGTCCCATATCTCGCGAACGGATTAACCTAACCCAAAAATTCCTATTGCATCTGAAAGTAGAAACTCGCCCGATTACAAAGGTATGTGTATTTTTTCCCTAGGCCATTCTGGTTAAGCGTTTGGAGCAGCAGAATTGCGAAAAATTTTTTGCCTTCTCAACCATTTCTTGTCTTCAAACTCCCATATCTCGCGAACGGATTGACCTAACCCAAAAATTCCTATTGCATCTGAAAGTAGAAACTCGCCCGATTACAACGGTATGTGTATTTTTTCCCTCGGCCATTCTGGTTAAGCGTTCGGAGCAGCAGAATTGCGAAAAATTTTTTGCCTTCTCAACCATTTCTTGGCTTCAAACTCCCATATCTCGAGAACAGACTGACCTAACCCAAAAATTCCTATTGCATCTGAAAGTAGAAACTCGCCCGATTACAACGGTATGTGTATTTTTTCCCTAGGCCATTCTGGTTAAGCGTTTGGAGCAGCGGAAGTGCGAAAAATTTGTTGTCTTCTCAACCATTTCTTAGCTTCAAACTCCCATATCTCGCGAACGGATTGACGTAACCCAAAAATTCCTATTGCACCTGAAAGTAGAAACTCGCCCGATTACAACGGTATGTGTATTTTTTCCCTAGGCCATTCTGGTTAAGCGTTTGGAGCAGCAGAATTGCGAAAAATTTTTTGCCTTCTCAACCATTTCTTGGATTCAAAGTCCCATATCTCGCGAACAGCTTGACCTAACCCGAAAATTCCTATTGCATCTGAAAGTAGAAACTCGCCCGATTACAACGGTATATGTATTTTTTCCCTAGGCCATTCTGGTTAAGCGTTTGGAGCAGAAGAATTGTGAAAAATTTTTTGCCTTCTCTACCATTTCTTGACTTCAACTCCCATATCTCGCGAACGGATTGACCTAACCCAAAAATTCCTATTGCATCTGAAAGTAGAAACTCGCCCCATTACAACGGTATGTGTATTTTTTCCCTAGGCCATTCTGGTTAAGCGTTTGGAGCAGCAGAATTGCGAAAAATTTTTTTCCTTCTCAACAATTTCTTGGCTTCAAACTCCCATATCTCGCGAACGAATTGACCTAACCCAAAAATTCCTATTGCACCTGAAAGTAGAAACTCGCCCGATTACAACGGTATGTGTATTTTTTCCCTAGGCCATTCTGGTTAAGCGTTTGGAGCAGCAGAACTGCGAAAAATTTGTTGTCTTCTCAACCATTTCTTAGCTTCAAACTCCCATATCTCGCGAACGGATTGACGTAACCCAAAAATTCCTATTGCATCTGAAAGTAGAAACTCGCCCGATTACAACGGTATGTGTATTTTTTCCCTAGGCCAATCTGGTTAAGCGTTTGGAGCAGCAGAATTGCGAAAAATTTTTTGCCTTCTCAAGCATTTCTTGGCTTCAAAGTCCCATATCTCGCGAACGGATTGACCTAACCCAAAAATTCCTATTGCATCTGAAAGTAGAAACTCGCCCGATTACAACGGTATGTGTATTTTTCCCCTAGGCCATTCTGGTTAAGCGTTTGGAGCAGCAGAATTGTGAAAAATTTTTTGCCTTCTCTACCATTTCTTGACTTCAAACTCCCATATCTCGCGAACGGATTGACCTAACCCAAAAATTCCTATTGCATCTGAAAGTAGAAACTCGCCCGATTACAACGGTATGTGTATTTTTTCCCTAGGCCATTCTGGTTAAGCGTTTGGAGCAGCAGAATTGCGAAAATTTTTTGCCTTTTCAACCATTTCTTGTCTTGAAACTCCCATATCTCGCGAACGGATTGACCTAACCCAAAAATTCCTATTGCATCTGAAAGTAGAAACTCGCCCGATTACAACGGTATGTGTATTTTTTCCTTAGGCCGTTCTGGTTAAGCGTTTGGAGCAGCAGAATTGCGAAAAATTTTTTACCTTCTCAACCATTTCTTGGCTTCAAACTGCCATATCTCGCGAACGGATTGACCTAACCCAAAAATTCCTATTGCATCTGAAAGTAGAAACTCGCCCGACTAAAACGGTATGTGTATTTTTTCCCTAGGCCATTCTGGTTAAGCGTTTGGAGCAGCAGAATTGTGAAAAATTTTTTGCCTTCTCTACCATTTCTTGGCTTCAAACTCCCATATCTCGCGAACGGATTGACCTAACGCAAAAATTCCTATTGCATCTGAAAGTAGAATCTCGCCAGATTACAACGGTATGTGTATTTTTTCCCTAGGCCATTCTGGTTAAGCGTTCGGAGCAGCAGAATTGCGAAAAATTTTTTGCCTTCTCAACCATTTCTTAGCTTCAAACTCCCATATCTCGCGAACGGATTGACCTAACCCAAAAATTCCTGTTGCATCTGAAAGTAGAAACTCGCCCGATTACAAAGGTATGTGTATTTTTTCCCTAGGCCATTCTGGTTAAGCGTTTGGAGCAGCAGAATTGCGAAAAATTCTTTGCCTTCTCAACCATTTCTTGTCTTCAAACTCCCATATCTCGCGAACGGATTGACCTAACCCAAAAATTCCTATTGCATCTGAAAGTAGAAACTCGCCCGATTACAACGGTATGTGTATTTTTTCCCTAGGCCATTCTGGTTAAGCGTTCGGAGCAGCAGAATTGCGAAAAATTTTTTGCCTTCTCAACCATTTCTTGGCTTCAAACACCCATATCTCGCGAACAGACTGACCTAACCCAAAAAATCCTATTGCATCTGAGAGTAGAAACTCGCCCGATTACAACGGTATGTGTATTTTTTCCCTAGGCCATTCTGGTTAAGCGTTTGGAGCAGCAGAATTGTGAAAAATTTTTTGCCTTCTCTACCATTTCTTGGCTTCAAACTCCCATATCTCTCGAACGGATTGACCTAACGCAAAAATTCCTATTGCATCTGAAAGTAGAAACTCGCCCGATTACAACGGTATGTGTATTTTTTCCCTAGGCCATTCTGGTTAAGCGTTTGGAGCAGCAGAATTGCGAAAAATTTTTTGCCTTCTCAACCATTTCTTGGCTTCAAAGTCCCATATCTCGCGAACGGATTGACCTAACCCAAAAATTCCTATTGCATCTGAAAGTAGAAACTCGCCCGACTAAAACGGTATGTGTATTTTTTCCCTAGGCCATTCTGGTTAAGCGTTTGGAGCAGCAGAATTGTGAAAAATTTTTTGCCTTCTCTACCATTTCTTGGCTTCAAACTCCCATATCTCGAGAACGGATTGACCAAACGCAAAAATTCCTATTGCATCTGAAAGTAGAATCTCGCCCGATTACAACGGTATGTGTATTTTTTCCCTAGGCCATTCTGGTTAAGCGTTCGGAGCAGCAGAATTGCGAAAAATTTTTTGCCTTCTCAACCATTTCTTAGCTTCAAACTCCCATATCTCGCGAACGGATTGACCTAACCCAAAAATTCCTGTTGCATCTGAAAGTAGAAACTCGCCCGATTACAAAGGTATGTGTATTTTTTCCCTAGGCCATTCTGGTTAAGCGTTTGGAGCAGCAGAATTGCGAAAAATTCTTTGCCTTCTCAACCATTTCTTGTCTTCAAACTCCCATATCTCGCGAACGGATTGACCTAACCCAAAAATTCCTATTGCATCTGAAAGTAGAAACTCGCCCGATTACAACGGTATGTGTATTTTTTCCCTAGGCCATTCTGGTTAAGCGTTCGGAGCAGCAGAATTGCGAAAAATTTTTTGCCTTCTCAACCATTTCTTGGCTTCAAACTCCCATATCTCGCGAACAGACTGACCTAACCCAAAAATTCCTATTGCATCTGAAAGTAGAAACTCGCCCGATTACAACGGTATGTGTATTTTTTCCCTAGGCCATTCTGGTTAAGCGTTTGGAGCAGCAGAATTGTGAAAAATTTTTTGCCTTCTCTACCATTTCTTGGCTTCAAACTCCCATATCTCTCGAACGGATTGACCTAACGCAAAAATTCCTATTGCATCTGAAAGTAGAAACTCGCCCGATTACAACGGTATGTGTATTTTTTCCCTAGGCCATTCTGGTTAAGCGTTTGGAGCAGCAGAATTGCGAAAAATTTTTTGCCTTCTCAACCATTTCTTAGATTCAAACTCCCATATCTCGCGAACGGATTGACCTAACCCAAAAATTCCTGTTGCATCTGAAAGTAGAAACTCGCCCGATTACAAAGGTATGTGTATTTTCTCCCTAGGCCATTCTGGTTAAGCGTTTGGAGCAGCAGAATTGCGAAAAATTTTTTGCCTTCTCAACCATTTCTTGTCTTCAAACTCCCATATCTCGCGAACGGATTGACCTAACCCAAAAATTCCTATTGCATCTGAAAGTAGAAACTCGCCCGATTACAACGGTATGTGTATTTTTTCCCTAGGCCATTCTGGTTAAGCGTTTGGAGCAGCAGAATTGCGAAAAATTTGTTGCCTTCTCAACTATTTCTTAGCTTCAAACTCCCATATCTCGCGAACGGATTGACCTAACCCAAAAATTCCTATTGCATCTGAAAGTAGAAACTCGCCCGATTACAACGGTATGTGTATTTCTTCCCTAGGCCATTCTAGTTAAGCGTTCGGAGCAGCAGAATTGCGAAAAATTTTTTGGCTTCTCAACCATTTCTTGGCTTCAAACTCCCATATCTCGCGAACGGATTGACCTAACGCAAAAATTCCTATTGCATCTGAAAGTAGAAACTCGCCCGATTACAACGGTATGTGTATTTTTTCCCTAGGCCATTCTGGTTAAGCGTTTGGAGCAGCAGAATTGCGAAAAATTTTTTGCCTTCTCTACCATTTCTTGGCTTCAAAGTCCCATATCTCGCGAACGGATTGACCTAACCCAAAAATTCCTATTGCATCTGAAAGTAGAAACTCGCCCGATTACAGCGGTATGTGTATTTTTTCCCTGGGCCATTCTGGTTAAGAGTTTGGAGCAGCAGAATTGCGAAAAATTTTTTGCCTTCTCAACCATTTCTTGGCTTCAAAGTCCCATATCTCGCGAACGGATTGACCTAACCCAAAAATTCCTATTGCATCTGAAAGTAGAAACTCGCCCGATTACAAAGGTATGTGTATTTTTTCCCTAGGCCATTCTGGTTAAGCGTTTGGAGCAGCAGAATTGCGAAAAATTTTTTGCCTTCTCAACCATTTCTTGTCTTCAAACTCCCATATCTCGCGAACGGATTGACCTAACCCAAAAATTCCTATTGCATCTGAAAGTAGAAACTCGCCCGATTACAACGGTATGTGTATTTTTTCCCTAGACCATTCTGGTTAAGCGTTCGGAGCAGCAGAATTGCGAAAAATTTTTTGCCTTCTCAACCATTTCTTGGCTTCAAACTCCCATATCTCGAGAACAGACTGACCTAACCCAAAAATTCCTATTGCATCTGAAAGTAGAAACTCGCCCGATTACAACGGTATGTGTATTTTTTCCCTAGGGCATTCTGGTTAAGCGTTTGGAGCAGCAGAAGTGCGAAAAATTTGTTGTCTTCTCAACCATTTCTTAGCTTCAAACTCCCATATCTCGCGAACGGATTGACGTAACCCAAAAATTCCTATTGCACCTGAAAGTAGAAACTCGCCCGATTACAACGGTATGTGTATTTTTTCCCTAGGCCATTCTGGTTAAGCGTTCGGAGCAGCAGAATTGCGAAAAATTTTTTGCCTTCTCAACCATTTCTTGGCTTCAAACACCCATATCTCGCGAACAGACTGACCTAACCCAAAAAATCCTATTGCATCTGAGAGTAGAAACTCGCCCGATTACAACGGTATGTGTATTTTTTCCCTAGGCCATTCTGGTTAAGCGTTTGGAGCAGCAGAATTGTGAAAAATTTTTTGCCTTCTCTACCATTTCTTGGCTTCAAACTCCCATATCTCTCGAACGGATTGACCTAACGCAAAAATTCCTATTGCATCTGAAAGTAGAAACTCGCCCGATTACAACGGTATGTGTATTTTTTCCCTAGGCCATTCTGGTTAAGCGTTTGGAGCAGCAGAATTGCGAAAAATTTTTTGCCTTCTCAACCATTTCTTGGCTTCAAAGTCCTATATCTCGCGAACGGATTGACCTAACCCAAAAATTCCTATTGCATCTGAAAGTAGAAACTCGCCCGACTAAAACGGTATGTGTATTTTTTCCCTAGGCCATTCTGGTTAAGCGTTTGGAGCAGCAGAATTGTGAAAAATTTTTTGCCTTCTCTACCATTTCTTGGCTTCAAACTCCCATATCTCGAGAACGGATTGACCAAACGCAAAAATTCCTATTGCATCTGAAAGTAGAATCTCGCCCGATTACAACGGTATGTGTATTTTTTCCCTAGGCCATTCTGGTTAAGCGTTCGGAGCAGCAGAATTGCGAAAAATTTTTTGCCTTCTCAACCATTTCTTAGCTTCAAACTCCCATATCTCGCGAACGGATTGACCTAACCCAAAAATTCCTGTTGCATCTGAAAGTAGAAACTCGCCCGATTACAAAGGTATGTGTATTTTTTCCCTAGGCCATTCTGGTTAAGCGTTTGGAGCAGCAGAATTGCGAAAAATTCTTTGCCTTCTCAACCATTTCTTGTCTTCAAACTCCCATATCTCGCGAACGGATTGACCTAACCCAAAAATTCCTATTGCATCTGAAAGTAGAAACTCGCCCGATTACAACGGTATGTGTATTTTTTCCCTAGGCCATTCTGGTTAAGCGTTCGGAGCAGCAGAATTGCGAAAAATTTTTTGTCTTCTCAACCATTTCTTGGCTTCAAACTCCCATATCTCGCGAACAGACTGACCTAACCCAAAAATTCCTATCGCATCTGAAAGTAGAAACTCGCCCGATTACAACGGTATGTGTATTTTTTCCCTAGGCCATTCTGGTTAAGCGTTTGGAGCAGCAGAATTGTGAAAAATTTTTTGCCTTCTCTACCATTTCTTGACTTCAAACTCCCATATCTCGCGAACGGATTGACCTAACCCAAAAATTCCTATTGCATCTGAAAGTAGAAACTCGCCCGATTACAACGGTATGTGTATTTTTTCCCTGGGCCATTCTGGTTAAGCGTTTGGAGCAGCAGAATTGCGAAAATTTTTTGCCTTTTCAACCATTTCTTGTCTTGAAACTCCCATATCTCGCGAACGGATTGACCTAACCCAAAAATTCCTATTGCATCTGAAAGTAGAAACTCGCCCGATTACAACGGTATGTGTATTTTTTCCTTAGGCCGTTCTGGTTAAGCGTTTGGAGCAGCAGAATTGCGAAAAATTTTTTACCTTCTCAACCATTTCTTGGCTTCAAACTGCCATATCTCGCGAACGGATTGACCTAACCCAAAAATTCCTATTGCATCTGAAAGTAGAAACTCGCCCGACTAAAACGGTATGTGTATTTTTTCCCTAGGCCATTCTGGTTAAGCGTTTGGAGCAGCAGAATTGTGAAAAATTTTTTGCCTTCTCTACCATTTCTTGGCTTCAAACTCCCATATCTCGCGAACGGATTGACCTAACGCAAAAATTCCTATTGCATCTGAAAGTAGAATCTCGCCCGATTACAACGGTATGTGTATTTTTTCCCTAGGCCATTCTGGTTAAGCGTTCAGAGCAGCAGAATTGCGAAAAATTTTTTGCCTTCTCAACCATTTCTTAGCTTCAAACTCCCATATCTCGCGAACGGATTGACCTAACCCAAAAATTCCTGTTGCATCTGAAAGTAGAAACTCGCCCGATTACAAAGGTATGTGTATTTTTTCCCTAGGCCATTCTGGTTAAGCGTTTGGAGCAGCAGAATTGCGAAAAATTCTTTGCCTTCTCAACCATTTCTTGTCTTCAAACTCCCATATCTCGCGAACGGATTGACCTAACCCAAAAATTCCTATTGCATCTGAAAGTAGAAACTCGCCCGATTACAACGGTATGTGTATTTTTTCCCTAGGCCATTCTGGTTAAGCGTTCGGAGCACCAGAATTGCGAAAAATTTTTTGCCTTCTCAACCATTTCTTGGCTTCAAACACCCATATCTCGCGAACAGACTGACCTAACCCAAAAAATCCTATTGCATCTGAGAGTAGAAACTCGCCCGATTACAACGGTATGTGTATTTTTTCCCTAGGCCATTCTGGTTAAGCGTTTGGAGCAGCAGAATTGTGAAAAATTTTTTGCCTTCTCTACCATTTCTTGGCTTCAAACTCCCATATCTCTCGAACGGATTGACCTAACGCAAAAATTCCTATTGCATCTGAAAGTAGAAACTCGCCCGATTACAACGGTATGTGTATTTTTTTCCTAGGCCATTCTGGTTAAGCGTTTGGAGCAGCAGAATTGCGAAAAATTTTTTGCCTTCTCAACCATTTCTTGGCTTCAAAGTCCCATATCTCGCGAACGGATTGACCTAACCCAAAAATTCCTATTGCATCTGAAAGTAGAAACTCGCCCGACTAAAACGGTATGTGTATCTTTTCCCTAGGCCATTCTGGTTAAGCGTTTGGAGCAGCAGAATTGTGAAAAATTTTTTGCCTTCTCTACCATTTCTTGGCTTCAAACTCCCATATCTCGAGAACGGATTGACCAAACGCAAAAATTCCTATTGCATCTGAAAGTAGAATCTCGCCCGATTACAACGGTATGTGTATTTTTTCCCTAGGCCATTCTGGTTAAGCGTTCGGAGCAGCAGAATTGCGAAAAATTTTTTGCCTCCTCAACCATTTCTTAGCTTCAAACTCCCATATCTCGCGAACGGATTGACCTGACCCAAAAATTCCTGTTGCATCTGAAAGTAGAAACTCGCCCGATTACAAAGGTATGTGTATTTTTTCCCTAGGCCATTCTGGTTAAGCGTTTGGAGCAGCAGAATTGCGAAAAATTCTTTGCCTTCTCAACCATTTCTTGTCTTCAAACTCCCATATCTCTCGAACGGATTGACCTAACCCAAAAATTCCTATTGCATCTGAAAGTAGAAACTCGCCCGATTACAACGGTATGTGTATTTTTTCCCTAGGCCATTCTGGTTAAGCGTTCGGAGCAGCAGAATTGCGAAAAATTTTTTGCCTTCTCAACCATTTCTTGGCTTCAAACACCCATATCTCGCGAACAGACTGACCTAACCCAAAAAATCCTATTGCATCTGAGAGTAGAAACTCGCCCGATTACAACGGTATGTGTATTTTTTCCCTAGGCCAATCTGGTTAAGCGTTTGGAGCAGCAGAATTGTGAAAAATTTTTTGCCTTCTCTACCATTTCTTGGCTTCAAACTCCCATATCTCGCGAACGGATTGACCTAACGCAAAAATTCCTATTGCATCTGAAAGTAGAAACTCGCCCGATTACAACGGTATGTGTATTTTTTCCCTAGGCCATTCTGGTTAAGCGTTTGGAGCAGCAGAATTGCGAAAAATTTTTTGCCTTCTCTACCATTTCTTGGCTTCAAAGTCCCATATCTCGCGAACGGATTGACCAAACGCAAAAATTCCTATTGCATCTGAAAGTAGAAACTCGCCCGATTACAGCGGTATGTGTATTTTTTCCCTAGGCCATTCTGGTTAAGCGTTCGGAGCAGCAGAATTGCGAAAAATTTTTTGCCTCCTCAACCATTTCTTAGCTTCAAACTCCCATATCTCGCGAACGGATTGACCTAACCCAAAAATTCCTGTTGCATCTGAAAGTAGAAACTCGCCCGATTACAAAGGTATGTGTATTTTTTCCCTAGGCCATTCTGGTTAAGCGTTTGGAGCAGCAGAATTGCGAAAAATTCTTTGCCTTCTCAACCATTTCTTGTCTTCAAACTCCCATATCTCGCGAACGGATTGACCTAACCCAAAAATTCCTATTGCATCTGAAAGTAGAAACTCGCCCGATTACAACGGTATGTGTATTTTTTCCCTAGGCCATTCTGGTTAAGCGTTCGGAGCAGCAGAATTGCGAAAAATTTTTTGCCTTCTCAACCATTTCTTGGCTTCAAACTCCCATATCTCGCGAACAGACTGACCTAACCCAAAAATTCCTATTGCATCTGAAAGTAGAAACTCGCCCGATTACAACGGTATGTGTATTTTTTCCCTAGGCCATTCTGGTTAAGCGTTTGGAGCAGCAGAATTGTGAAAAATTTTTTGCCTTCTCTACCATTTCTTGGCTTCAAACTCCCATATCTCTCGAACGGATTGACCTAACCCAAAAATTCCTATTGCATCTGAAAGTAGAAACTCGCCCGATTACAACGGTATGTGTATTTCTTCCCTAGGCCATTCTAGTTAAGCGTTCGGAGCAGCAGAATTGCGAAAAATTTTTTGGCTTCTCAACCATTTCTTGGCTTCAAACTCCCATATCTCGCGAACGGATTGACCTAACGCAAAAATTCCTATTGCATCTGAAAGTAGAAACTCGCCCGATTACAACGGTATGTGTATTTTTTCCCTAGGCCATTCTGGTTAAGCGTTTGGAGCAGCAGAATTGCGAAAAATTTTTTGCCTTCTCTACCATTTCTTGGCTTCAAAGTCCCATATCTCGCGAACGGATTGACCTAACCCAAAAATTCCTATTGCATCTGAAAGTAGAAACTCGCCCGATTACAGCGGTATGTGTATTTTTTCCCTGGGCCATTCTGGTTAAGCGTTTGGAGCA
Organism: Ptiloglossa arizonensis; assembly: GCF_051014685.1. Classification (NCBI taxonomy): domain Eukaryota; kingdom Metazoa; phylum Arthropoda; class Insecta; order Hymenoptera; family Colletidae; genus Ptiloglossa; species Ptiloglossa arizonensis. The sequence continues at coordinate 90,763 of NW_027479460.1, forward strand.
GCAGAATTGCGAAAAATTTTTTGCCTTCTCAACCATTTCTTGGCTTCAAAGTCCCATATCTCGCGAACGGATTGACCTAACCCAAAAATTCCTATTGCATCTGAAAGTAGAAACTCGCCCGATTACAAAGGTATGTGTATTTTTTCCCTAGGCCATTCTGGTTAAGCGTTTGGAGCAGCAGAATTGCGAAAAATTTTTTGCCTTCTCAACCATTTCTTGTCTTCAAATTCCCATATCTCGCGAACGGATTGACCTAACCCAAAAATTCCTATTGCATCTGAAAGTAGAAACTCGCCCGATTACAACGGTATGTGTATTTTTTCCCTAGGCCATTCTGGTTAAGCGTTCGGAGCAGCAGAATTGCGAAAAATTTTTTGCCTTCTCAACCATTTCTTGGCTTCAAACTCCCATATCTCGAGAACAGACTGACCTAACCCAAAAATTCCTATTGCATCTGAAAGTAGAAACTCGCCCGATTACAACGGTATGTGTATTTTTTCCCTAGGGCATTCTGGTTAAGCGTTTGGAGCAGCAGAAGTGCGAAAAATTTGTTGTCTTCTCAACCATTTCTTAGCTTCAAACTCCCATATCTCGCGAACGGATTGACGTAACCCAAAAATTCCAATTGCACCTGAAAGTAGAAACTCGCCCGATTACAACGGTATGTGTATTTTTTCCCTAGGCCATTCTGGTTAAGCGTTTGGAGCAGCAGAATTGCGAAAAATTTTTTGCCTTCTCTACCATTTCTTGGCTTCAAAGTCCCATATCTCGCGAACGGATTGACCTAACCCAAAAATTCCTATTGCATCTGAAAGTAGAAACTCGCCCGATTACAGCGGTATGTGTATTTTTTCCCTGGGCCATTCTGGTTAAGCGTTTGGAGCAGCAGAATTGCGAAAAATTTTTTGCCTTCTCAACCATTTCTTGGCTTCAAAGTCCCATATCTCGCGAACGGATTGACCTAACCCAAAAATTCCTATTGCATCTGAAAGTAGAAACTCGCCCGATTACAACGGTATGTGTATTTTTTCCCTAGGCCATTCTGGTTAAGCGTTCGGAGCAGCAGAATTGCGAAAAATTTTTTGCCTTCTCAACCATTTCTTGGCTTCAAACTCCCATATCTCGAGAACAGACTGACCTAACCCAAAAATTCCTATTGCATCTGAAAGTAGAAACTCGCCCGATTACAACGGTATGTGTATTTTTTCCCTAGGGCATTCTGGTTAAGCGTTTGGAGCAGCAGAATTGCGAAAAATTTGTTGTCTTCTCAACCATTTCTTAGCTTCAAACTCCCATATCTCGCGAACGGATTGACGTAACCCAAAAATTCCTATTGCACCTGAAAGTAGAAACTCGCCCGATTACAACGGTATGTGTATTTTTTCCCTAGGCCATTCTGGTTAAGCGTTCGGAGCAGCAGAATTGCGAAAAATTTTTTGCCTTCTCAACCATTTCTTGGCTTCAAACACCCATATCTCGCGAACAGACTGACCTAACCCAAAAAATCCTATTGCATCTGAGAGTAGAAACTCGCCCGATTACAACGGTATGTGTATTTTTTCCCTAGGCCAATCTGGTTAAGCGTTTGGAGCAGCAGAATTGTGAAAAATTTTTTGCCTTCTCTACCATTTCTTGGCTTCAAACTCCCATATCTCTCGAACGGATTGACCTAACGCAAAAATTCCTATTGCATCTGAAAGTAGAAACTCGCCCGATTACAACGGTATGTGTATTTTTTCCCTAGGCCATTCTGGTTAAGCGTTTGGAGCAGCAGAATTGCGAAAAATTTTTTGCCTTCTCAACCATTTCTTGGCTTCAAAGTCCCATATCTCGCGAACGGATTGACCTAACCCAAAAATTCCTATTGCATCTGAAAGTAGAAACTCGCCCGACTAAAACGGTATGTGTATTTTTTCCCTAGGCCATTCTGGTTAAGCGTTTGGAGCAGCAGAATTGTGAAAAATTTTTTGCCTTCTCTACCATTTCTTGGCTTCAAACTCCCATATCTCGAGAACGGATTGACCAAACGCAAAAATTCCTATTGCATCTGAAAGTAGAATCTCGCCCGATTACAACGGTATGTGTATTTTTTCCCTAGGTCATTCTGGTTAAGCGTTCGGAGCAGCAGAATTGCGAAAAATTTTTTGCCTTCTCAACCATTTCTTAGCTTCAAACTCCCATATCTCGCGAACGGATTGACCTAACCCAAAAATTCCTGTTGCATCTGAAAGTAGAAACTCGCCCGATTACAACGGTATGTGTATTTTTTCCCTAGGCCATTCTGGTTAAGCGTTTGGAGCAGCAGAATTGCGAAAAATTTTTTGCCTTCTCAACCATTTCTTGGCTTCAAACACCCATATCTCGCGAACAGACTGACCTAACCCAAAAAATCCTATTGCATCTGAGAGTAGAAACTCGCCCGATTACAACGGTATGTGTATTTTTTCCCTAGGCCAATCTGGTTAAGCGTTTGGAGCAGCAGAATTGTGAAAAATTTTTTGCCTTCTCTACCATTTCTTGGCTTCAAACTCCCATATCTCTCGAACGGATTGACCTAACGCAAAAATTCCTATTGCATCTGAAAGTAGAAACTCGCCCGATTACAACGGTATGTGTATTTTTTCCCTAGGCCATTCTGGTTAAGCGTTTGGAGCAGCAGAATTGCGAAAAATTTTTTGCCTTCTCAACCATTTCTTGGCTTCAAAGTCCCATATCTCGCGAACGGATTGACCTAACCCAAAAATTCCTATTGCATCTGAAAGTAGAAACTCGCCCGATTACTGCGGTATGTGTATTTTTTCCCTGGGCCATTCTGGTTAAGCGTTTGGAGCAGCAGAATTGCGAAAAATTTTTTGCCTTCTCAACCATTTCTTGGCTTCAAAGTCCCATATCTCGCGAACGGATTGACCTAACCCAAAAATTCCTATTGCATCTGAAAGTAGAAACTCGCCCGATTACAAAGGTATGTGTATTTTTTCCCTAGGCCATTCTGGTTAAGCGTTTGGAGCAGCAGAATTGCGAAAAATTTTTTGCCTTCTCAACCATTTCTTGTCTTCAAACTCCCATATCTCGCGAACGGATTGACCTAACCCAAAAATTCCTATTGCATCTGAAAGTAGAAACTCGCCCGATTACAACGGTATGTGTATTTTTTCCCTAGGCCATTCTGGTTAAGCGTTCGGAGCAGCAGAATTGCGAAAAATTTTTTGCCTTCTCAACCATTTCTTGGCTTCAAACTCCCATATCTCGAGAACAGACTGACCTAACCCAAAAATTCCTATTGCATCTGAAAGTAGAAACTCGCCCGATTACAACGGTATGTGTATTTTTTCCCTAGGGCATTCTGGTTAAGCGTTTGGAGCAGCAGAAGTGCGAAAAATTTGTTGTCTTCTCAACCATTTCTTAGCTTCAAACTCCCATATCTCGCGAACGGATTGACGTAACCCAAAAATTCCTATTGCACCTGAAAGTAGAAACTCGCCCGATTACAACGGTATGTGTATTTTTTCCCTAGGCCATTCTGGTTAAGCGTTCGGAGCAGCAGAATTGCGAAAAATTTTTTGCCTTCTCAACCATTTCTTGGCTTCAAACACCCATATCTCGCGAACAGACTGACCTAACCCAAAAAATCCTATTGCATCTGAGAGTAGAAACTCGCCCGATTACAACGGTATGTGTATTTTTTCCCTAGGCCAATCTGGTTAAGCGTTTGGAGCAGCAGAATTGTGAAAAATTTTTTGCCTTCTCTACCATTTCTTGGCTTCAAACTCCCATATCTCTCGAACGGATTGACCTAACGCAAAAATTCCTATTGCATCTGAAAGTAGAAACTCGCCCGATTACAACGGTATGTGTATTTTTTCCCTAGGCCATTCTGGTTAAGCGTTTGGAGCAGCAGAATTGCGAAAAATTTTTTGCCTTCTCAACCATTTCTTGGCTTCAAAGTCCCATATCTCGCGAACGGATTGACCTAACCCAAAAATTCCTATTGCATCTGAAAGTAGAAACTCGCCCGACTAAAACGGTATGTGTATTTTTTCCCTAGGCCATTCTGGTTAAGCGTTTGGAGCAGCAGAATTGTGAAAAATTTTTTGCCTTCTCTACCATTTCTTGGCTTGAAACTCCCATATCTCGAGAACGGATTGACCAAACGCAAAAATTCCTATTGCATCTGAAAGTAGAATCTCGCCCGATTACAACGGTATGTGTATTTTTTCCCTAGGCCATTCTGGTTAAGCGTTCGGAGCAGCAGAATTGCGAAAAATTTTTTGCCTTCTCAACCATTTCTTAGCTTCAAACTCCCATATCTCGCGAACGGATTGACCTAACCCAAAAATTCCTGTTGCATCTGAAAGTAGAAACTCGCCCGATTACAACGGTATGTGTATTTTTTCCCTAGGCCATTCTGGTTAAGCGTTTGGAGCAGCAGAATTGCGAAAAATTTTTTGCCTTCTCAACCATTTCTTAGCTTCAAACTCCCATATCTCGCGAACGGATTGACCTAACCCAAAAATTCCTGTTGCATCTGAAAGTAGAAACTCGCCCGATTACAAAGGTATGTGTATTTTCTCCCTAGGCCATTCTGGTTAAGCGTTTGGAGCAGCAGAATTGCGAAAAATTTTTTGCCTTCTCAACCATTTCTTGTCTTCAAACTCCCATATCTCGCGAACGGATTGACCTAACCCAAAAATTCCTATTGCATCTGAAAGTAGAAACTCGCCCGATTACAACGGTATGTGTATTTTTTCCCTAGGCCATTCTGGTTAAGCGTTTGGAGCAGCAGAATTGCGAAAAATTTTTTGCCTTCTCAACCATTTCTTAGCTTCAAACTCCCATATCTCGCGAACGGATTGACCTAACCCAAAAATTCCTATTGCATCTGAAAGTAGAAACTCGCCCGATTACAACGGTATGTGTATTTCTTCCCTAGGCCATTCTAGTTAAGCGTTCGGAGCAGCAGAATTGCGAAAAATTTTTTGGCTTCTCAACCATTTCTTGGCTTCAAACTCCCATATCTCGCGAACGGATTGACCTAACGCAAAAATTCCTATTGCATCTGAAAGTAGAAACTCGCCCGATTACAACGGGAAGTGTGTATTTTCCCTAGGCCATTCTGGTTAAGCGTTTGGAGCAGCAGAATTGCGAAAAATTTTTTGCCTTCTCTACCATTTCTTGGCTTCAAAGTCCCATATCACGCGAACGGATTGACCTAACCCAAAAATTCCTATTGCATCTGAAAGTAGAAACTCGCCCGATTACAGCGGTATGTGTATTTTTTCCCTGGGCCATTCTGGTTAAGCGTTTGGAGCAGCAGAGTTGCGAAAAATTTTTTGCCTTCTCAACCATTTCTTGGCTTCAAAGTCCCATATCTCGCGAACGGATTGACCTAACCCAAAAATTCCTATTGCAACTGAAAGTAGAAACTCGCCCGATTACAAAGGTATGTGTATTTTTTCCCTAGGCCATTCTGGTTAAGCGTTTGGAGCAGCAGAAGTGCGAAAAATTTGTTGTCTTCTCAACCATTTCTTAGCTTCAAACTCCCATATCTCGAGAACGGATTGACCAAACGCAAAAATTCCTATTGCATCTGAAAGTAGAATCTCGCCCGATTACAACGATATGTGTATTTTTTCCCTAGGCCATTCTGGTTAAGCGTTCGGAGCAGCAGAATTGCGAAAAATTTTTTGCCTTCTCAACCATTTCTTAGCTTCAAACTCCCATATCTCGCGAACGGATTGACCTAACCCAAAAATTCCTGTTGCATCTGAAAGTAGAAACTCGCCCGATTACAAAGGTATGTGTATTTTTTCCCTAGGCCATTCTGGTTAAGCGTTTGGAGCAGCAGAATTACGAAAAATTCTTTGCCTTCTCAACCATTTCTTGTCTTCAAACTCCCATATCTCGCGAACGGATTGACCTAACCCAAAAATTCCTATTGCATCTGAAAGTAGAAACTCGCCCGATTACAACGGTATGTGTATTTTTTCCCTAGGCCATTCTGGTTAAGCGTTCGGAGAAGCAGAATTGCGAAAAATTTTTTGCCTTCTCAACCATTTCTTGGCTTCAAACTCCCATATCTCGCGAACAGACTGACCTAACCCAAAAATTCCTATTGCATCTGAATGTAGAAACTCGCCCGATTACAACGGTATGTGTATTTTTTCCCGAGGCCATTCTGGTTAAGCGTTTGGAGCAGCAGAATTGTGAAAAATTTTTTGCCTTCTCTACCATTTCTTGGCTTCAAACTCCCATATCTCTCGAACGGATTGACCTAACGCAAAAATTCCTATTGCATCTGAAAGTAGAAACTCGCCCGATTACAACGGTATGTGTATATTTTCCCTAGGCCATTCTGGTTAAGCGTTTGGAGCAGCAGAATTGCGAAAAATTTTTTGCCTTCTCAACCATTTCTTAGCTTCAAACTCCCATATCTCGCGAACGGATTGACCTAACCCAAAAATTCCTGTTGCATCTGAAAGTAGAAACTCGCCCGATTACAAAGGTATGTGTATTTTTTCCCTAGGCCATTCTGGTTAAGCGTTTGGAGCAGCAGAATTGCGAAAAATTTTTTGCCTTCTCAACCATTTCTTGTCTTCAAACTCCCATATCTCGCGAACGGAATGACCTAACCCAAAAATTCCTATTGCATCTGAAAGTAGAAACTCGCCCGATTACAACGGTATGTGTATTTTTTCCCTAGGCCATTCTGGTTAAGCGTTTGGAGCAGCAGAATTGCGAAAAATTTTTTGCCTTCTCAACCATTTCTTAGCTTCAAACTCCCATATCTCGCGAACGGATTGACCTAACCCAAAAATTCCTATTGCATCTGAAAGTAGAAACTCGCCCGATTACAACGGTATGTGTATTTCTTCCCTAGGCCATCTAGTTAAGCGTTCGGAGCAGCAGAATTGCGAAAAATTTTTTGCCTTCTCAACCATTTCTTGGCTTCAAACTCCCATATCTCGCGAACAGACTGACCTAACCCAAAAATTCCTATTGCATCTGAAAGTAGAAACTCGCCCGATTACAACGGTATGTGTATTTTTTCCCTAGGCCATTCTGGTTAAGCGTTTGGAGCAGCAGAATTGTGAAAAATTTTTTGCCTTCTCTACCATTTCTTGGCTTCAAACTCCCATATCTCGCGAACGGATAGACCTAACCCAAAAATTCCTATTGCATCTGAAAGTAGAAACTCGCCCGATTACAACGGTATGTTTATTTTTCCCTAGGCCATTCTAGTTAAGCGTTGGGAGCAGCAGAATTGCGAAAAATTTTTTGGCTTCTCAACCATTTCTTGGCTTCAAACTCCCATATCTCGCGAACGGATTGACCTAACGCAAAAATTCCTATTGCATCTGAAAGTAGAAACTCGCCCGATTACAACGGTATGTGTATTTTTTCCCTAGGCCATTCTGGTTAAGCGTTTGGAGCAGCAGAATTGCGAAAAATTTTTTGCCTTCTCTACCATTTCTTGGCTTCAAAGTCCCATATCTCGCGAACGGATTGACCTAACCCAAAAATTCCTATTGCATCTGAAAGTAGAAACTCGCCCGATTACAGCGGTATGTGTATTTTTTCCCTGGGCCATTCTGGTTAAGCGTTTGGAGCAGCAGAATTGCGAAAAATTTTTTGCCTTCTCAACCATTTCTTGGCTTCAAAGTCCCATATCTCGCGAACGGATTGACCTAACCCAAAAATTCCTATTGCATCTGAAAGTAGAAACTCGCCCGATTACAAAGGTATGTGTATTTTTTCCCTAGGCCATTCTGGTTAAGCGTTTGGAGCAGCAGAATTGCGAAAAATTTTTTGCCTTCTCAACCATTTCTTGTCTTCAAACTCCCATATCTCGCGAACGGATTGACCTAACCCAAAAATTCCTATTGCATCTGAAAGTAGAAACTCGCCCGATTACAACGGTATGTGTATTTTTTCCCTAGGCCATTCTGGTTAAGCGTTCGGAGCAGCAGAATTGCGAAAAATTTTTTGCCTTCTCAACCATTTCTTGGCTTCAAACTCCCATATCTCGAGAACAGACTGACCTAACCCAAAAATTCCTATTGCATCTGAAAGTAGAAACTCGCCCGATTACAACGGTATGTGTATTTTTTCCCTAGGGCATTCTGGTTAAGCGTTTGGAGCAGCAGAACTGCGAAAAATTTGTTGTCTTCTCAACCATTTCTTAGCTTCAAACTCCCATATCTCGCGAACGGATTGACGTAACCCAAAAATTCCTATTGCACCTGAAAGTAGAAACTCGCCCGATTACAACGGTATGTGTATTTTTTCCCTAGGCCATTCTGGTTAAGCGTTTGGAGCAGCAGAATTGCGAAAAATTTTTTGCCTTCTCAACCATTTCTTGGATTCAAAGTCCCATATCTCGCGAACAGATTGACCTAACCCAAAAATTCCTATTGCATCTGAAAGTAGAAACTCGCCCGATTACAACGGTATGTGTATTTTTTCCCTAGGCCATTCTGGTTAAGCGTTTGGAGCAACAGAATTGCGAAAAATTTTTTGCCTTCTCAACAATTTCTTGGCTTCAAACACCCATATCTCGCGAACAAATTGACCTAACCCAAAAATTCCTATTGCACCTGAAAGTAGAAACTCGCCCGATTACAACGGTATGTGTATTTTTTCCCTAGGCCATTCTGGTTAAGCGTTTGGAGCAGCAGAACTGCGAAAAATTTGTTGTCTTCTCAACCATTTCTTAGCTTCAAACTCCCATATCTCGCGAACGGATTGACGTAACCCAAAAATTCCTATTGCACCTGAAAGTAGAAACTCGCCCGATTACAACGGTATGTGTATTTTTTCCCTAGGCCATTCCGGTTAAGCGTTTGGAGCAGCAGAATTGCGAAAAATTTTTTGCCTTCTCAACCATTTCTTGGCTTCAAAGTCCCATATCTCGCGAACGGATTGACCTAACCCAAAAATTCCTATTGCATCTGAAAGTAGAAACTCGCCCGATTACAACGGTATGTGTATTTTTCCCCTAGGCCATTCTGGTTAAGCGTTTGGAGCAGCAGAATTGTGAAAAATTTTTTGCCTTCTCTACCATTTCTTGACTTCAAACTCCCATATCTCGCGAACGGATTGACCTAACCCAAAAATTCCTATTGCGTCTGAAAGTAGAAACTCGCCCGATTACAACGGTATGTGTATTTTTTCCCTAGGCCATTCTGGTTAAGCGTTTGGAGCAGCAGAATTGCGAAAATTTTTTGCCTTCTTAACCATTTCTTGTCTTGAAACTCCCATATCTCGCGAACGGATTGACCTAACCCAAAAATTCCTATTGCATCTGAAAGTAGAAACTCGCCCGATTACAACGGTATGTGTATTTTTTCCTTAGGCCGTTCTGGTTAAGCGTTTGGAGCAGCAGAATTGCGAAAAATTTTTTACCTTCTCAACCATTTCTTGGCTTCAAACTGCCATATCTCGCGAACGGATTGACCTAACCAAAAAATTCCTATTGCATCTGAAAGTAGAAACTCGCCCGACTAAAACGGTATGTGTATTTTTTCCCTAGGCCATTCTGGTTAAGCGTTTGGAGCAGCAGAATTGCGAAAAATTTTTTGCCTTCTCAACCATTTCTTGGCTTCAAAGTCCCATATCTCGCGAACGGATTGACCTAACCCAAAAATTCCTATTGCATCTGAAAGTAGAAACTCGCCCGATTACAGCGGTATGTGTATTTTTTCCCTTGGCCATTTTGGTTAAGCGTTTGGAGCAGCAGAATTGCGAAAAATTTTTTGGCTTCTCAACCATTTCTTGGCTTCAAACTCCCATATCTCGCGAACGGATTGACCTAACGCAAAAATTCCTATTGCATCTGAAAGTAGAAACTCGCCCGATTACAACGGTATGTGTATTTTTTCCCTAGGCCATTCTGGTTAAGCGTTTGGAGCAGCAGAATTGCGAAAAATTTTTTGCCTTCTCTACCATTTCTTGGCTTCAAAGTCCCATATCTCGCGAACGGATTGACCTAACCCAAAAATTCCTGTTGCATCTGAAAGTAGAAACTCGCCCGATTACAAAGGTATGTGTATTTTTTCCCGAGGCCATTCTGGTTAAGCGTTTGGAGCAGCAGAATTGCTAAAAATTTTTTGCCTTCTCAACCATTTCTTGTCTTCAAACTCCCATATCTCGCGAACGGATTGACCTAACGCAAAAATTCCTATTGCATCTGAAAGTAGAAACTCGCCCGATTACAACGGTATGTGTATTTTTTCCCTAGGCCATTCTAGTTAAGCGTTTGGAGCAGCAGAATTGCGAAAAATTTTTTGCCTTCTCAACCATTTCTTGTTTTGAAACTCCCATATCTCGCGAACGGATTGACCTAACCCAAAAATTCCTATTGCATCTGAAAGTAGAAACTCGCCCGATTACAACGGTATGTGTATTTTTTCCTTAGGTCGTTCTGGTTAAGCGTTTGGAGCAGCAGAATTGCGAAAAATTTTTTGCCTTCTCAACCATTTCTTGGCTTCAAACTGCCATATCTCGCGAACGGATTGACCTAACCCAAAAATTCCTATTGCATCTGAAAGTAGAAACTCGCCCGACTAAAACGGTATGTGTATTTTTTCCCTAGGCCATTCTGGTTAAGCGTTTGGAGCAGCAGAATTGCGAAAAATTTTTTGCCTTCTCAACCATTTCTTGTCTTCAAAGTCCCATATCTCGCGAACGGATTGACCTAACCCAAAAATTCCTATTGCATCTGAAAGTAGAAACTCGCCCGATTACAACGGTATGTGTATTTCTTCCCTAGGCCATTCTAGTTAAGCGTTCGGAGCAGCAGAATTGCGAAAAATTTTTTGCCTTCTCAACCATTTCTTGGTTTCAAACTCCCATATCTCGCGAACAGACTGACCTAACCCAAAAATTCCTATTGCATCTGAAAGTAGAAACTCGCCCGATTACAACGGTATGTGTATTTTTTCCCTAGGCCATTCTGGTTAAGCGTTTGGAGCAGCAGAATTGTGAAAAATTTTTTGCCTTCTCTACCATTTCTTGGCTTCAAACTCCCATATCTCGCGAACGGATAGACCTAACCCAAAAATTCCTATTGCATCTGAAAGTAGAAACTCGCCCGATTACAACGGTATGTTTATTTTTTCCCTAGGCCATTCTAGTTAAGCGTTGGGAGCAGCAGAATTGCGAAAAATTTTTTGGCTTCTCAACCATTTCTTGGCTTCAAACTCCCATATCTCGCGAACGGATTGACCTAACCCAAAAATTCCTATTGCATCTGAAAGTAGAAACTCGCCCGATTACAACGGTATGTATATTTTTTCCCTAGGCCATTCTGGTTAAGCGTTCGGAGCAGCAGAATTGCGAAAAATTTTTTACCTTCTCAACAATTTCTTGGCTTCAAACTCCCATATCTCGCGAACGAATTGACCTAACCCAAAAATTCCTATTGCACCTGAAAGTAGAAACTCGCCCGATTACAACGGTATGTGTATTTTTTCCCTAGGCCATTCTGGTTAAGCGTTTGGAGCAGCAGAACTGCGAAAAATTTGTTGTCTTCTCAACCATTTCTTAGCTTCAAACTCCCATATCTCGCGAACGGATTGACGTAACCCAAAAATTCCTATCGCATCTGAAAGTAGAAACTCGCCCGATTACAACGGTATGTGTATTTTTTCCCTAGGCCATTCTGGTTAAGCGTTTGGAGCAGCAGAATTGCGAAAAATTTTTTGCCTTCTCAACCATTTCTTGGCTTCAAAGTCCCATATCTCGCGAACGGATTGACCTAACCCAAAAATTCCTATTGCATCTGAAAGTAGAAACTCGCCCGATTACAACGGTATGTGTATTTTTCCCCTAGGCCATTCTGGTTAAGCGTTTGGAGCAGCAGAATTGTGAAAAATTTTTTGCCTTCTCTACCATTTCTTGACTTCAAACTCCCATATCTCGCGAACGGATTGACCTAACCCAAAAATTCCTATTGCATCTGAAAGTAGAAACTCGCCCGATTACAACGGTATGTGTATTTTTTCCCTAGGCCATTCTGGATAAGCGTTTGGAGCAGCAGAACTGCGAAAAATTTGTTGTCTTCTCAACCATTTCTTAGCTTCAAACTCCCATATCTCGCGAACGGATTGACGTAACCCAAAAATTCCTATCGCATCTGAAAGTAGAAACTCGCCCGATTACAACGGTATGTGTATTTTTTCCCTAGGCCATTCTGGTTAAGCGTTTGGAGCAGCAGAATTGCGAAAAATTTTTTGCCTTCTCAACCATTTCTTGGCTTCAAAGTCCCATATCTCGCGAACGGATTGACCTAACCCAAAAATTCCTATTGCATCTGAAAGTAGAAACTCGCCCGATTACAACGGTATGTGTATTTTTCCCCTAGGCCATTCTGGTTAAGCGTTTGGAGCAGCAGAATTGTGAAAAATTTTTTGCCTTCTCTACCATTTCTTGGCTTCAAACTCCCATATCTCTCGAACGGATTGACCTAACGCAAAAATTCCTATTGCATCTGAAAGTAGAAACTCGCCCGATTACAACGGTATGTGTATTTTTTCCCTAGGCCATTCTGGTTAAGCGTTTGGAGCAGCAGAATTGCGAAAAATTTTTTACCTTCTCAACCATTTCTTGGCTTCAAAGTCCCATATCTCGCGAACGGATTGACCTAACCCAAAAATTCCTATTGCATCTGAAAGTAGAAACTCGTCCGATTACAGCGGTTTGTGTATTTTTTCCCTTGGCCATTTTGGTTAAGCGTTTGGAGCAGCAGAATTGCGAAAAAGTTTTTGCCTTCTCAACCATTTCTTGGCTTCAAACTCCCATATCTCGCGAACGGATTGACCTAACCCAAAAATTCCTATTGCGTCTGAAAGTAGAAACTCGCCCGATTACAACGGTATGTGTATTTTTTCCCTAGGCCATTCTGGTTAAGCGTTTGGAGCAGCAGAATTGTGAAAAATTTTTTGCCTTCTCTACCATTTCTTGGCTTCAAACTCCCATATCTCGCGAACGGATTGACCTAACCCAAAAATTCCTATTGCATCTGAAAGTAGAAACTCGCCCGATTACAACGGTATGTATATTTTTTCCCTAGGCCATTCTGGTTAAGCGTTCGGAGCAGCAGAATTGCGAAAAATTTTTTACCTTCTCAACAATTTCTTGGCTTCAAACTCCCATATCTCGCGAACGAATTGACCTAACCCAAAAATTCCTATTGCACCTGAAAGTAGAAACTCGCCCGATTACAACGGTATGTGTATTTTTTCCCTAGGCCATTCTGGTTAAGCGTTTGGAGCAGCAGAACTGCGAAAAATTTGTTGTCTTCTCAACCATTTCTTAGCTTCAAACTCCCATATCTCGCGAACGGATTGACGTAACCCAAAAATTCCTATCGCATCTGAAAGTAGAAACTCGCCCGATTACAACGGTATGTGTATTTTTTCCCTAGGCCATTCTGGTTAAGCGTTTGGAGCAGCAGAATTGCGAAAAATTTTTTGCCTTCTCAACCATTTCTTGGCTTCAAAGTCCCATATCTCGCGAACGGATTGACCTAACCCAAAAATTCCTATTGCATCTGAAAGTAGAAACTCGCCCGATTACAACGGTATGTGTATTTTTCCCCTAGGCCATTCTGGTTAAGCGTTTGGAGCAGCAGAATTGTGAAAAATTTTTTGCCTTCTCTACCATTTCTTGACTTCAAACTCCCATATCTCGCGAACGGATTGACCTAACCCAAAAATTCCTATTGCATCTGAAAGTAGAAACTCGCCCGATTACAACGGTATGTGTATTTTTTCCCTAGGCCATTCTGGTTAAGCGTTTGGAGCAGCAGAATTGCGAAAATTTTTTGCCTCTTCAACCATTTCTTGTCTTGAAACTCCCATATCTCGCGAACGGATTGACCTAACCCAAAAATTCCTATTGCATCTGAAAGTAGAAACTCGCCCGATTACAACGGTATGTGTATTTTTTCCTTAGGCCGTTCTGGTTAAGCGTTTGGAGCAGCAGAATTGCGAAAAATTTTTTACCTTCTCAACCATTTCTTGGCTTCAAACTGCCATATCTCGCGAACGGATTGACCTAACCCAAAAATTCCTATTGCATCTGAAAGTAGAAACTCGCCCGACTAAAACGGTATGTGTATTTTTTCCCTAGGCCATTCTGGTTAAGCGTTTGGAGCAGCAGAATTGTGAAAAATTTTTTGCCTTCTCTACCATTTCTTGGCTTCAAACTCCCATATCTCGCGAACGGATTGACCTAACGCAAAAATTCCTATTGCATCTGAAAGTAGAATCTCGCCCGATTACAACGGTATGTGTATTTTTTCCCTAGGCCATTCTGGTTAAGCGTTCGGAGCAGCAGAATTGCGAAAAATTTTTTGCCTTCTCAACCATTTCTTGGCTTCAAACTCCCATATCTCGCGAACGGATTGACCTAACCCAAAAATTCCTGTTGCATCTGAAAGTAGAAACTCGCCCGATTACAACGGTATGTGTATTTTTTCCCTAGGCCATTCTGGTTAAGCGTTTGGAGCAGCAGAAGTGCGAAAAATTTGTTGTCTTCTCAACCATTTCTTAGCTTCAAACTCCCATATCTCGCGAACGGATTGACGTAACCCAAAAATTCCTATTGCATCTGAAAGTAGAAACTCGCCCGATTACAACGGTATATGTATTTTTTCCCTAGGCCATTCTGGTTAAGCGTTTGGAGCAGCAGAATTGTGACAAATTTTTTGCCTTCTCTACCATTTCTTGACTTCAACTCCCATATCTCGCGAACGGATTGACCTAACCCAAAAATTCCTATTGCATCTGAAAGTAGAAACTCGCCCGATTACAACGGTATGTGTATTTTTTCCCTAGGCCATTCTGGTTAAGCGTTTGGAGCAGCAGAATTGCGAAAAATTTTTTGCCTTCTCAACAATTTCTTGGCTTCAAACTCCCATATCTCGCGAACGAATTGACCTAACCCAAAAATTCCTATTGCACCTGAAAGTAGAAACCCGCCCGATTACAACGGTATGTGTATTTTTTCCCTAGGCCATTCTGGTTAAGCGTTTGGAGCAGCAGAACTGCGAAAAATTTGTTGTCTTCTCAACCATTTCTTAGCTTCAAACTCCCATATCTCGCGAACGGATTGACGTAACCCAAAAATTCCTATTGCATCTGAAAGTAGAAACTCGCCCGATTACAACGGTATGTGTATTTTTTCCCTAGGCCATTCTGGTTAAGCGTTTGGAGCAGCAGAATTGCGAAAAATTTTTTGCCTTCTCAACCATTTCTTGGCTTCAAAGTCCCATATCTCGCGAACGGATTGACCTAACCCAAAAATTCCTATTGCATCTGAAAGTAGAAACTCGCCCGATTACAACGGTATGTGTATTTTTTCCCTAGGCCATTCTGGTTAAGCGTTTGGAGCAGCAGAATTGCGAAAATTTTTTGCCTTCTCAACCATTTCTTGTCATGAAACTCCCATATCTCGCGAACGGATTGACCTAACCCAAAAATTCCTATTGCATCTGAAAGTAGAAACTCGCCCGATTACAACGGTATGTGTATTTTTTCCTTAGGCCGTTCTGGTTAAGCGTTTGGAGCAGCAGAATTGCGAAAAATTTTTTACCTTCTCAACCATTTCTTGGCTTCAAACTGCCATATCTCGCGAACGGATTGACCTAACCCAAAAATTCCTATTGCATCTGAAAGTAGAAACTCGCCCGACTAAAACGGTATGTGTATTTTTTCCCTAGGCCATTCTGGTTAAGCGTTTGGAGCAGCAGAATTGTGAAAAATTTTTTGCCTTCTCTACCATTTCTTGGCTTCAAACTCCCATATCTCGCGAACGGATTGACCTAACGCAAAAATTCCTATTGCATCTGAAAGTAGAATCTCGCCCGATTACAACGGTATGTGTATTTTTTCCCTAGGCCATTCTGGTTAAGCGTTCGGAGCAGCAGAATTGCGAAAAATTTTTTGCCTTCTCAACCATTTCTTGTCTTCAAACTCCCATATCTCGCGAACGGATTGACCTAACCCAAAAATTCCTATAGCATCTGAAAGTAGAAACTCGCCCGATTACAACGGTATGTGTATTTTTTCCCTAGGCCATTCTGGTTAAGCGTTCGGAGCAGCAGAATTGCGAAAAATTTTTTGCCTTCTCAACCATTTCTTGGCTTCAAACTCCCATATCTCGCGAACAGACTGACCTAACCCAAAAATTCCTATTGCATCTGAAAGTAGAAACTCGCCCGATTACAACGGTATGTGTATTTTTTCCCTAGGCCATTCTGGTTAAGCGTTTGGAGCAGCAGAATTGTGAAAAATTTTTTGCCTTCTCTACCATTTCTTAGCTTCAAACTCCCATATCTCGCGAACGGATTGACCTAACCGAAAAATTCCTGTTGCATCTGAAAGTAGAAACTCGCCCGATTACAAAGGTATGTGTATTTTTTCCCTAGGCCATTCTGGTTAAGCGTTTGGAGCAGCAGAATTGCGAAAAATTTTTTGCCTTCTCAACCATTTCTTGTCTTCAAAGTCCCATATCTCGCGAACGGATTGACCTAACCCAAAAATTCCTATTGCATCTGAAAGTAGAAACTCGCCCGATTACAACGGTATGTGTATTTCTTCCCTAGGCCATTCTAGTTAAGCGTTCGGAGCAGCAGAATTGCGAAAAATTTTTTGCCTTCTCAACCATTTCTTGGCTTCAAACTCCCATATCTCGCGAACAGACTGACCTAACCCAAAAATTCCTATTGCATCTGAAAGTAGAAACTCGCCCGATTACAACGGTATGTGTATTTTTTCCCTAGGCCATTCTGGTTAAGCGTTTCGAACAGCAGAATTGTGAAAAATTTTTTGCCTTCTCTACCATTTCTTGACTTCAACTCCCATATCTCGCGAACGGATTGACCTAACCCAAAAATTCCTATTGCATCTGAAAGTAGAAACTCGCCCGATTACAACGGTATGTGTATTTTTTCCCTAGGCCATTCTGGTTAAGCGTTTGGAGCAGCAGAATTGCGAAAAATTTTTTGCCTTCTCAACAATTTCTTGGCTTCAAACTCCCATATCTCGCGAACGAATTGACCTAACCCAAAAATTCCTATTGCACCTGAAAGTAGAAACCCGCCCGATTACAACGGTATGTGTATTTTTTCCCTAGGCCATTCTGGTTAAGCGTTTGGAGCAGCAGAACTGCGAAAAATTTGTTGTATCTCAACCATTTCTTAGCTTCAAACTCCCATATCTCGCGAACGGATTGACGTAACCCAAAAATTCCTATTGCATCTGAAAGTAGAAACTCGCCCGATTACAACGGTATGTGTATTTTTTCCCTAGGCCATTCTGGTTAAGCGTTTGGAGCAGCAGAATTGCGAAAAATTTTTTGCCTTCTCAACCATTTCTTGGCTTCAAAGTCCCATATCTCGCGAACGGATTGACCTAACCCAAAAATTCCTATTGCATCTGAAAGTAGAAACTCGCCCGATTACAACGGTATGTGTATTTTTTCCCTAGGCCATTCTGGTTAAGCGTTTGGAGCAGCAGAATTGCGAAAATTTTTTGCCTTCTCAACCATTTCTTGTCATGAAACTCCCATATCTCGCGAACGGATTGACCTAACCCAAAAATTCCTATTGCATCTGAAAGTAGAAACTCGCCCGATTACAACGGTATGTGTATTTTTTCCTTAGGCCGTTCTGGTTAAGCGTTTGGAGCAGCAGAATTGCGAAAAATTTTTTACCTTCTCAACCATTTCTTGGCTTCAAACTGCCATATCTCGCGAACGGATTGACCTAACCCAAAAATTCCTATTGCATCTGAAAGTAGAAACTCGCCCGACTAAAACGGTATGTGTATTTTTTCCCTAGGCCATTCTGGTTAAGCGTTTGGAGCAGCAGAATTGTGAAAAATTTTTTGCCTTCTCTACCATTTCTTGGCTTCAAACTCCCATATCTCGCGAACGGATTGACCTAACGCAAAAATTCCTATTGCATCTGAAAGTAGAATCTCGCCCGATTACAACGGTATGTGTATTTTTTCCCTAGGCCATTCTGGTTAAGCGTTCGGAGCAGCAGAATTGCGAAAAATTTTTTGCCTTCTCAACCATTTCTTGTCTTCAAACTCCCATATCTCGCGAACGGATTGACCTAACCCAAAAATTCCTATAGCATCTGAAAGTAGAAACTCGCCCGATTACAACGGTATGTGTATTTTTTCCCTAGGCCATTCTGGTTAAGCGTTCGGAGCAGCAGAATTGCGAAAAATTTTTTGCCTTCTCAACCATTTCTTGGCTTCAAACTCCCATATCTCGCGAACAGACTGACCTAACCCAAAAATTCCTATTGCATCTGAAAGTAGAAACTCGCCCGATTACAACGGTATGTGTATTTTTTCCCTAGGCCATTCTGGTTAAGCGTTTGGAGCAGCAGAATTGTGAAAAATTTTTTGCCTTCTCTACCATTTCTTAGCTTCAAACTCCCATATCTCGCGAACGGATTGACCTAACCGAAAAATTCCTGTTGCATCTGAAAGTAGAAACTCGCCCGATTACAAAGGTATGTGTATTTTTTCCCTAGGCCATTCTGGTTAAGCGTTTGGAGCAGCAGAATTGCGAAAAATTTTTTGCCTTCTCAACCATTTCTTGTCTTCAAAGTCCCATATCTCGCGAACGGATTGACCTAACCCAAAAATTCCTATTGCATCTGAAAGTAGAAACTCGCCCGATTACAACGGTATGTGTATTTCTTCCCTAGGCCATTCTAGTTAAGCGTTCGGAGCAGCAGAATTGCGAAAAATTTTTTGCCTTCTCAACCATTTCTTGGCTTCAAACTCCCATATCTCGCGAACAGACTGACCTAACCCAAAAATTCCTATTGCATCTGAAAGTAGAAACTCGCCCGATTACAACGGTATGTGTATTTTTTCCCTAGGCCATTCTGGTTAAGCGTTTGGAACAGCAGAATTGTGAAAAATTTTTTGCCTTCTCTACCATTTCTTGGCTTCAAACTCCCATATCTCGCGAACGGATAGACCTAACCCAAAAATTCCTATTGCATCTGAAAGTAGAAACTCGCCCGATTACAACGGTATGTTTATTTTTTCCCTAGGCCATTCTAGTTAAGCGTTGGGAGCAGCAGAATTGCGAAAAATTTTTTGGCTTCTCAACCATTTCTTGGCTTCAAACTCCCATATCTCGCGAACGGATTGACCTAACCCAAAAATTCCTATTGCATCTGAAAGTAGAAACTCGCCCGATTACAACGGTATGTATATTTTTTCCCTAGGCCATTCTGGTTAAGCGTTCGGAGCAGCAGAATTGCGAAAAATTTTTTACCTTCTCAACAATTTCTTGGCTTCAAACTCCCATATCTCGCGAACGAATTGACCTAACCCAAAAATTCCTATTGCACCTGAAAGTAGAAACTCGCCCGATTACAACGGTATGTGTATTTTTTCCCTAGGCCATTCTGGTTAAGCGTTTGGAGCAGCAGAACTGCGAAAAATTTGTTGTCTTCTCAACCATTTCTGAGCTTCAAACTCCCATATCTCGCGAACGGATTGACGTAACCCAAAAATTCCTATCGCATCTGAAAGTAGAAACTCGCCCGATTACAACGGTATGTGTATTTTTTCCCTAGGCCATTCTGGTTAAGCGTTTGGAGCAGCAGAATTGCGAAAAATTTTTTGCCTTCTCAACCATTTCTTGGCTTCAAAGTCCCATATCTCGCGAACGGATTGACCTAACCCAAAAATTCCTATTGCATCTGAAAGTAGAAACTCGCCCGATTACAACGGTATGTGTATTTTTCCCCTAGGCCATTCTAGTTAAGCGTTTGGAGCAGCAGAATTGTGAAAAATTTTTTGCCTTCTCTACCATTTCTTGACTTCAAACTCCCATATCTCGCGAACGGATTGACCTAACCCAAAAATTCCTATTGCATCTGAAAGTAGAAACTCGCCCGATTACAACGGTATGTGTATTTTTTCCCTAGGCCATTCTGGTTAAGCGTTTGGAGCAGCAGAATTGCGAAAATTTTTTGCCTCTTCAACCATTTCTTGTCTTGAAACTCCCATATCTCGCGAACGGATTGACCTAACCCAAAAATTCCTATTGCATCTGAAAGTAGAAACTCGCCCGATTACAACGGTATGTGTATTTTTTCCTTAGGCCGTTCTGGTTAAGCGTTTGGAGCAGCAGAATTGCGAAAAATTTTTTACCTTCTCAACCATTTCTTGGCTTCAAACTGCCATATCTCGCGAACGGATTGACCGAACCCAAAAATTCCTATTGCATCTGAAAGTAGAAACTCGCCCGACTAAAACGGTATGTGTATTTTTTCCCTAGGCCATTCTGGTTAAGCGTTTGGAGCAGCAGAATTGTGAAAAATTTTTTGCCTTCTCTACCATTTCTTGGCTTCAAACTCCCATATCTCGCGAACGGATTGACCTAACGCAAAAATTCCTATTGCATCTGAAAGTAGAATCTCGCCCGATTACAACGGTATGTGTATTTTTTCCCTAGGCCATTCTGGTTAAGCGTTCGGAGCAGCAGAATTGCGAAAAATTTTTTGCCTTCTCAACCATTTCTTGGCTTCAAACTCCCATATCTCGCGAACGGATTGACCTAACCCAAAAATTCCTGTTGCATCTGAAAGTAGAAACTCGCCCGATTACAACGGTATGTGTATTTTTTCCCTAGGCCATTCTGGTTAAGCGTTTGGAGCAGCAGAAGTGCGAAAAATTTGTTGTCTTCTCAACCATTTCTTAGCTTCAAACTCCCATATCTCGCGAACGGATTGACGTAACCGAAAAATTCCTATTGCATCTGAAAGTAGAAACTCGCCCGATTACAACGGTATATGTATTTTTTCCCTAGGCCATTCTGGTTAAGCGTTTGGAGCAGCAGAATTGTGAAAAATTTTTTGCCTTCTCTACCATTTCTTGACTTCAACTCCCATATCTCGCGAACGGATTGACCTAACCCAAAAATTCCTATTGCATCTGAAAGTAGAAACTCGCCCGATTACAACGGTATGTGTATTTTTTCCCTAGGCCATTCTGGTTAAGCGTTTGGAGCAGCAGAATTGCGAAAAATTTTTTGCCTTCTCAACAATTTCTTGGCTTCAAACTCCCATATCTCGCGAACGAATTGACCTAACCCAAAAATTCCTATTGCACCTGAAAGTAGAAACTCGCCCGATTACAACGGTATGTGTATTTTTTCCCTAGGCCATTCTGGTTAAGCGTTTGGAGCAGCAGAACTGCGAAAAATTTGTTGTCTTCTCAACCATTTCTTAGCTTCAAACTCCCATATCTCGCGAACGGATTGACGTAACCCAAAAATTCCTATTGCATCTGAAAGTAGAAACTCGCCCGATTACAACGGTATGTGTATTTTTTCCCTAGGCCATTCTGGTTAAGCGTTTGGAGCAGCAGAATTGTGAAAAATTTTTTGCCTTCTCTACCATTTCTTGGCTTCAAACTCCCATATCTCGCGAACGGATTGACCTAACGCAAAAATTCCTATTGCATCTGAAAGTAGAATCTCGCCCGATTACAACGGTATGTGTATTTTTTCCCTAGGCCATTCTGGTTAAGCGTTCGGAGCAGCAGAATTGCGAAAAATTTTTTGCCTTCTCAACCATTTCTTGGCTTCAAACTCCCATATCTCGCGAACGGATTGACCTAACCCAAAAATTCCTGTTGCATCTGAAAGTAGAAACTCGCCCGATTACAACGGTATGTGTATTTTTTCCCTAGGCCATTCTGGTTAAGCGTTTGGAGCAGCAGAAGTGCGAAAAATTTGTTGTCTTCTCAACCATTTCTTAGCTTCAAACTCCCATATCTCGCGAACGGATTGACGTAACCCAAAAATTCCTATTGCATCTGAAAGTAGAAACTCGCCCGATTACAACGGTATATGTATTTTTTCCCTAGGCCATTCTGGTTAAGCGTTTGGAGCAGCAGAATTGTGAAAAATTTTTTGCCTTCTCTACCATTTCTTGACTTCAACTCCCATATCTCGCGAACGGATTGACCTAACCCAAAAATTCCTATTGCATCTGAAAGTAGAAACTCGCCCGATTACAACGGTATGTGTATTTTTTCCCTAGGCCATTCTGGTTAAGCGTTTGGAGCAGCAGAATTGCGAAAAATTTTTTGCCTTCTCAACAATTTCTTGGCTTCAAACTCCCATATCTCGCGAACGAATTGACCTAACCCAAAAATTCCTATTGCACCTGAAAGTAGAAACCCGCCCGATTACAACGGTATGTGTATTTTTTCCCTAGGCCATTCTGGTTAAGCGTTTGGAGCAGCAGAACTGCGAAAAATTTGTTGTCTTCTCAACCATTTCTTAGCTTCAAACTCCCATATCTCGCGAACGGATTGACGTAACCCAAAAATTCCTATTGCATCTGAAAGTAGAAACTCGCCCGATTACAACGGTATGTGTATTTTTTCCCTAGGCCATTCTGGTTAAGCGTTTGGAGCAGCAGAATTGCGAAAAATTTTTTGCCTTCTCAACCATTTCTTGGCTTCAAAGTCCCATATCTCGCGAACGGATTGACCTAACCCAAAAATTCCTATTGCATCTGAAAGTAGAAACTCGCCCGATTACAACGGTATGTGTATTTTTTCCCTAGGCCATTCTGGTTAAGCGTTTGGAGCAGCAGAATTGCGAAAATTTTTTGCCTTCTCAACCATTTCTTGTCATGAAACTCCCATATCTCGCGAACGGATTGACCTAACCCAAAAATTCCTATTGCATCTGAAAGTAGAAACTCGCCCGATTACAACGGTATGTGTATTTTTTCCTTAGGCCGTTCTGGTTAAGCGTTTGGAGCAGCAGAATTGCGAAAAATTTTTTACCTTCTCAACCATTTCTTGGCTTCAAACTGCCATATCTCGCGAACGGATTGACCTAACCCAAAAATTCCTATTGCATCTGAAAGTAGAAACTCGCCCGACTAAAACGGTATGTGTATTTTTTCCCTAGGCCATTCTGGTTAAGCGTTTGGAGCAGCAGAATTGTGAAAAATTTTTTGCCTTCTCTACCATTTCTTGGCTTCAAACTCCCATATCTCGCGAACGGATTGACCTAACGCAAAAATTCCTATTGCATCTGAAAGTAGAATCTCGCCCGATTACAACGGTATGTGTATTTTTTCCCTAGGCCATTCTGGTTAAGCGTTCGGAGCAGCAGAATTGCGAAAAATTTTTTGCCTTCTCAACCATTTCTTGTCTTCAAACTCCCATATCTCGCGAACGGATTGACCTAACCCAAAAATTCCTATAGCATCTGAAAGTAGAAACTCGCCCGATTACAACGGTATGTGTATTTTTTCCCTAGGCCATTCTGGTTAAGCGTTCGGAGCAGCAGAATTGCGAAAAATTTTTTGCCTTCTCAACCATTTCTTGGCTTCAAACTCCCATATCTCGCGAACAGACTGACCTAACCCAAAAATTCCTATTGCATCTGAAAGTAGAAACTCGCCCGATTACAACGGTATGTGTATTTTTTCCCTAGGCCATTCTGGTTAAGCGTTTGGAGCAGCAGAATTGTGAAAAATTTTTTGCCTTCTCTACCATTTCTTAGCTTCAAACTCCCATATCTCGCGAACGGATTGACCTAACCGAAAAATTCCTGTTGCATCTGAAAGTAGAAACTCGCCCGATTACAAAGGTATGTGTATTTTTTCCCTAGGCCATTCTGGTTAAGCGTTTGGAGCAGCAGAATTGCGAAAAATTTTTTGCCTTCTCAACCATTTCTTGTCTTCAAAGTCCCATATCTCGCGAACGGATTGACCTAACCCAAAAATTCCTATTGCATCTGAAAGTAGAAACTCGCCCGATTACAACGGTATGTGTATTTCTTCCCTAGGCCATTCTAGTTAAGCGTTCGGAGCAGCAGAATTGCGAAAAATTTTTTGCCTTCTCAACCATTTCTTGGCTTCAAACTCCCATATCTCGCGAACAGACTGACCTAACCCAAAAATTCCTATTGCATCTGAAAGTAGAAACTCGCCCGATTACAACGGTATGTGTATTTTTTCCCTAGGCCATTCTGGTTAAGCGTTTGGAACAGCAGAATTGTGAAAAATTTTTTGCCTTCTCTACCATTTCTTGGCTTCAAACTCCCATATCTCGCGAACGGATAGACCTAACCCAAAAATTCCTATTGCATCTGAAAGTAGAAACTCGCCCGATTACAACGGTATGTTTATTTTTTCCCTAGGCCATTCTAGTTAAGCGTTGGGAGCAGCAGAATTGCGAAAAATTTTTTGGCTTCTCAACCATTTCTTGGCTTCAAACTCCCATATCTCGCGAACGGATTGACCTAACCCAAAAATTCCTATTGCATCTGAAAGTAGAAACTCGCCCGATTACAACGGTATGTATATTTTTTCCCTAGGCCATTCTGGTTAAGCGTTCGGAGCAGCAGAATTGCGAAAAATTTTTTACCTTCTCAACAATTTCTTGGCTTCAAACTCCCATATCTCGCGAACGAATTGACCTAACCCAAAAATTCCTATTGCACCTGAAAGTAGAAACTCGCCCGATTACAACGGTATGTGTATTTTTTCCCTAGGCCATTCTGGTTAAGCGTTTGGAGCAGCAGAACTGCGAAAAATTTGTTGTCTTCTCAACCATTTCTTAGCTTCAAACTCCCATATCTCGCGAACGGATTGACGTAACCCAAAAATTCCTATCGCATCTGAAAGTAGAAACTCGCCCGATTACAACGGTATGTGTATTTTTTCCCTAGGCCATTCTGGTTAAGCGTTTGGAGCAGCAGAATTGCGAAAAATTTTTTGCCTTCTCAACCATTTCTTGGCTTCAAAGTCCCATATCTCGCGAACGGATTGACCTAACCCAAAAATTCCTATTGCATCTGAAAGTAGAAACTCGCCCGATTACAACGGTATGTGTATTTTTCCCCTAGGCCATTCTAGTTAAGCGTTTGGAGCAGCAGAATTGTGAAAAATTTTTTGCCTTCTCTACCATTTCTTGACTTCAAACTCCCATATCTCGCGAACGGATTGACCTAACCCAAAAATTCCTATTGCATCTGAAAGTAGAAACTCGCCCGATTACAACGGTATGTGTATTTTTTCCCTAGGCCATTCTGGTTAAGCGTTTGGAACAGCAGAATTGCGAAAATTTTTTGCCTCTTCAACCATTTCTTGTCTTGAAACTCCCATATCTCGCGAACGGATTGACCTAACCCAAAAATTCCTATTGCATCTGAAAGTAGAAACTCGCCCGATTACAACGGTATGTGTATTTTTTCCTTAGGCCGTTCTGGTTAAGCGTTTGGAGCAGCAGAATTGCGAAAAATTTTTTACCTTCTCAACCATTTCTTGGCTTCAAACTGCCATATCTCGCGAACGGATTGACCGAACCCAAAAATTCCTATTGCATCTGAAAGTAGAAACTCGCCCGACTAAAACGGTATGTGTATTTTTTCCCTAGGCCATTCTGGTTAAGCGTTTGGAGCAGCAGAATTGTGAAAAATTTTTTGCCTTCTCTACCATTTCTTGGCTTCAAACTCCCATATCTCGCGAACGGATTGACCTAACGCAAAAATTCCTATTGCATCTGAAAGTAGAATCTCGCCCGATTACAACGGTATGTGTATTTTTTCCCTAGGCCATTCTGGTTAAGCGTTCGGAGCAGCAGAATTGCGAAAAATTTTTTGCCTTCTCAACCATTTCTTGGCTTCAAACTCCCATATCTCGCGAACGGATTGACCTAACCCAAAAATTCCTGTTGCATCTGAAAGTAGAAACTCGCCCGATTACAACGGTATGTGTATTTTTTCCCTAGGCCATTCTGGTTAAGCGTTTGGAGCAGCAGAAGTGCGAAAAATTTGTTGTCTTCTCAACCATTTCTTAGCTTCAAACTCCCATATCTCGCGAACGGATTGACGTAACCGAAAAATTCCTATTGCATCTGAAAGTAGAAACTCGCCCGATTACAACGGTATATGTATTTTTTCCCTAGGCCATTCTGGTTAAGCGTTTGGAGCAGCAGAATTGTGAAAAATTTTTTGCCTTCTCTACCATTTCTTGACTTCAACTCCCATATCTCGCGAACGGATTGACCTAACCCAAAAATTCCTATTGCATCTGAAAGTAGAAACTCGCCCGATTACAACGGTATGTGTATTTTTTCCCTAGGCCATTCTGGTTAAGCGTTTGGAGCAGCAGAATTGCGAAAAATTTTTTGCCTTCTCAACAATTTCTTGGCTTCAAACTCCCATATCTCGCGAACGAATTGACCTAACCCAAAAATTCCTATTGCACCTGAAAGTAGAAACTCGCCCGATTACAACGGTATGTGTATTTTTGCCCTAGGCCATTCTGGTTAAGCGTTTGGAGCAGCAGAACTGCGAAAAATTTGTTGTCTTCTCAACCATTTCTTAGCTTCAAACTCCCATATCTCGCGAACGGATTGACGTAACCCAAAAATTCCTATTGCATCTGAAAGTAGAAACTCGCCCGATTACAACGGTATGTGTATTTTTTCCCTAGGCCATTCTGGTTAAGCGTTTGGAGCAGCAGAATTGCGAAAAATTTTTTGCCTTCTCAACCATTTCTTGGCTTCAAAGTCCCATATCTCGCGAACGGATTGACCTAACCCAAAAATTCCTATTGCATCTGAAAGTAGAAACTCGCCCGATTACAACGGTATGTGTATTTTTTCCCTAGGCCATTCTGGTTAAGCGTTTGGAGCAGCAGAATTGCGAAAATTTTTTGCCTTCTCAACCATTTCTTGTCTTGAAACTCCCATATCTCGCGAACGGATTGACCTAACCCAAAAATTCCTATTGCATCTGAAAGTAGAAACTCGCCCGATTACAACGGTATGTGTATTTTTTCCTTAGGCCGTTCTGGTTAAGCGTTTGGAGCAGCAGAATTGCGAAAAATTTTTTACCCTCTCAACCATTTCTTGGCTTCAAACTGCCATATCTCGCGAACGGATTGACCTAACCCAAAAATTCCTATTGCATCTGAAAGTAGAAACTCGCCCGACTAAAACGGTATGTGTATTTTTTCCCTAGGCCATTCTGGTTAAGCGTTTGGAGCAGCAGAATTGTGAAAAATTTTTTGCCTTCTCTACCATTTCTTGGCTTCAAAGTCCCATATCTCGCGAACGGATTGACCTAACCCAAAAATTCCTATTGCATCTGAAAGTAGAAACTCGCCCGAATACAACGGTATGTGTATTTTTCCCCTAGGCCATTCTGGTTAAGCGTTTGGAGCAGCAGAATTGTGAAAAATTTTTTGCCTTCTCTACCGTTTCTTGACTTAAAACTCCCATATCTCGCGAACGGATTGACCTAACCCAAAAATTCCTATAGCATCTGAAAGTAGAAACTCGCCCGATTATAACGGTATGTGTATTTTTTCCCTAGGCCATTCTGGTTAAGCGTTCGGAGCAGCAGAATTGCGAAAAATTTTTTGCCTTCTCAACCATTTCTTGGCTTCAAACTCCCATATCTCGCGAACAGACTGACCTAACCCAAAAATTCCTATTGCATCTGAAAGTAGAAACTCGCCCGATTACAACGGTATGTGTATTTTTTCCCTAGGCCATTCTGGTTAAGCGTTTGGAGCAGCAGAATTGTGAAAAATTTTTTGCCTTCTCTACCATTTCTTGGCTTCAAACTCCCATATCTCTCGAACGGATTGACCTAACGCAAAAATTCCTATTGCATCTGAAAGTAGAAACTCGCCCGATTACAATGGTATGTGTATTTTTTCCCTAGGCCATTCTGGTTAAGCGTTTGGAGCAGCAGAATTGCGAAAAATTTTTTGCCTTCTCAACCATTTCTTGGCTTCAAAGTCCCATATCTCGCGAACGGATTGACCTAACCCAAAAATTCCTATTGCATCTGAAAGTAGAAACTCGCCCGAATACAACGGTATGTGTATTTTTCCCCTAGGCCATTCTGGTTAAGCGTTTGGAGCAGCAGAATTGTGAAAAATTTTTTGCCTTCTCTACCGTTTCTTGACTTAAAACTCCCATATCTCGCGAACGGATTGACCTAACCCAAAAATTCCTATTGCATCTGAAAGTAGAAACTCGCCCGATTACAACGGTATGTGTATTTTTTCCCTAGGCCATTCTGGTTAAGCGTTTGGAGCAGCAGAATTGCGAAAATTTTTTGCCTTCTCAACCATTTCTTGTCTTGAAACTGCCATATCTCGCGAACGGATTGACCTAACCCAAAAATTCCTATTGCATCTGAAAGTAGAAACTCGCCCGACTAAAACGGTATGTGTATTTTTTCCCTAGGCCATTCTGGTTAAGCGTTTGGAGCAGCAGAATTGTGAAAAATTTTTTACCTTCTCTACCATTTCTTGGCTTCAAACTCCCATATCTCGCGAACGGATTGA